>NC_060957.1:6222661-6280161 GCF_910589235.1 Vespa crabro
CGAAGTCGTAAGACTTAACGACGCGTGGGAGTAAAGTGAGTCTGTTCCTAGATCACTCTGAAGTCACCCTTCAAGAGTGTGCTTTCCTCGAATTTTCAATGTTAAATGATGTGAGACGATAATATTGCGTCGACTGTTTTATTATTTAACTTTACCGAAGTCCTTGAGATAAATTCTTTTTTAAGATTATCCATTTATATCTAAATGATATTATACGTTAGATAAGAAAAAGCATTGTTTTATATAAGAATAGACTTAGTTTTACGTTCTTATCGAATAAACGAGTTTTCGATAAAGCGGAGACTTATTTACAGGAATACCCTATGATCGACGCATAAAATGGCTGACCCTCGGATAAGAATAAGATAAAACACGTTTTATGTATTAGTTCCAAAAGGAGTCTTGTTTAAAATTATATAAACGTGTGTGTGTTAGTCGGTGAAAAAAAAACAGATGTTTTTGAATAATTTGATAAAAACAAAGTTCAACGATCTTTGTGTCTCATTCGTATGTTTTATCATTATTCTCATGTTGTAAAAATTGTTTTCTGCTTTTTCTCATTCGATAATAGTGGGTATAAGTGCACCTATACGATATATCCTAAGGTGAAAATGGAGGCTAATATCTGGCAAAAGTTACGGTCTCGGAGAACGTACTTGTCGAGTAAAATAATGACCTCTAAGAAGGAAAAGCAAGAATAAGTTGCTGCTAGGTATGAAATAATACCGCTAATGTATCTTTATAACAGAACGGAATAACGTTTTATTATGAGCAGGGTTTCTTTCATGGTCGGCCGGCATTCTATTTATTCGCATTTCGAGACACGTTGCAATTATGTGCGGTATTATCGGGTTCCCCTCTGGGAATTCTTAAATTTTCAAATCTAAAATTTTAGACGATATGAAACTACGACGTAACGTGTAATTGAAATTTTAGTTTTTAAAGATTACATCATTGAACTGATTTTTTGATAAAATTAAGAGACGTCCCCGAAAGTTCTTATATTATTTTAATTATTAAATATAATCAAATGAAATATTCTATTTACATACATATATCGATTATTTCATAACAAGATGAAAAGGTAACAAAAATAACGACATATGTTTCGTAGGAAGCCAAAATAGTTTAATATTCGAGGAATGCGTCTAAATGTTTACGTCGAACGTATTTCGAAAATATCAACATATGCATTATGTAAATATGTCATTCCATGAAAGATTTTAGATTTGATAGAAACTTATTCACCATTTACTTTTTCTAAATACTCTTAAGTTTAACTTCGGAATCCTATGGACATTTCGGTACTGTACTGTAGTGTAATTAATTTTTGTTCTAAATTTTCAAGCGCACAAAGAAAGAGTTACTTTAACAACAAAGAAAAAGAAAAAGGAAGAGACTGGCGTAATACGATGAAGGAAGAATAGAAGAGGACGAAGAAGGAACAGGACAAAAAAAGAAAAAAAAAAAGAAAAAAGAAGGCAAAAGTGGAAGGAACATCGTCGAATAGTACGACGAGGAGAAGAGGAAGTTACAAGAGGAAGAGGAGAAAGAAGGAAGGAAAACTGAAAAAGAACTTAATATGGTAGTACGGTAGTTACGTGCTAGTATTAGTAGTGGTGGTGGTGCCCGCAGCTAACCTGCACACGTTTCTAAAGCGAACTAATTTCCTTTATTTCGTCTGGCATAATTACGTTAACCTGTGACGCTCGTTCGTTACATTCGCGTAGTACTCCGAACAGTTACGAAAAGAAGAAGATAAAGAAGGATAGTTTCTTACTGTATATCTTGTTTTTTTTGCTTTTGTTTTTCCTTTTTTCCCCCCTTTTTTGTTTCTTTACGTAGGTAAAAGTCAAACCAGGAAACGTTAAGAGAGGCGACAATTATTCCACTATAAATACGAGATATATGTATGTGTGTGTGTTTGTAAACGATAGATTATTCTAAAGGTTCAATATAAAAATATAAAATAGTAATAATAAGGATATAATAGTAATAATAATAATAATAATAATAATAATAATAATAATAATAATAATAATAATAATAATAATAATCATAATAATAATAAAAATTAATAATCATAATAATCATAATAATAATAATGACCATTAATAATAATAATAATTATTATTATTATTATTATTATTATTATATTTTCGTTTATTTATCTTATTATATTATTTCGTTTAATTATCGTATTATAACAATATGATGAGTAATAGGTTGCTTGTGTCCTTTAGCATGGAGAAAACGTTGAACGAAGTTCGAAACACGAAACAGAGAAAAAGAAGAAAAGAGAATCTAAAATCGAGAGTCGAGTCGAATGTCTGCGATGTCGCAAATACCGTCGGGAATGCTCGCCGCGTTATATCGATCGTCTTTCTTTTTCGTTCGTTTCACGTCCGGCAGAATGATAATATTGACTGCAGGAAGTTTACCGCGACAGACACACGAAAGAGAAAGAGAAAGAGAAAGAGAAAGATAGAGGAGGAGAGGCAGGGGGAAGTAGTAGTAGGGAGTGAGGGAATAGGACTCCTCGGTATTCCGTATCAGGTTTTGCGAATCTCGTCGTACGTTCTCTCCCCCCATATTTCCCTCCAACCCTTATACTCTTCTCTATTCCTTTCTCTCCCCTAACCCCATCCATCCTCTCTTTCTTACTCTACAGCTTTTTCTTAGTACGAGAGGAGAGGTCGCACGCATCGTAACTCGCATAGTACTTTTCTTTCTACGTTCTACATTTCTACACACCAATATATATATATATATATATATATATATATATATATATATATATATATATTTTTTTTTTTCTATCTCTCTTCACAAAGCGCGTTTCATTTGTTGTCCTCGTTCATCGTAATGTTTTTTCTTTTTGCCTTTATTCTTCTCGTTCATTCCTTCTACTATTTTCCTTCTTTGTCTCTCTCTTTCTCTCTCTCTCTCTCTCTCTCTCTTTCTCACTCTCTTTCTCGTTCTTTCGTCTCTCTTCTTGTTGTTTGTTGTTACTTTTCTTCTCTCTCTTTATCCTTTTTTATTTTTGTTTTCTTGTCTTTTTTCTTTTTCTTTTCTCTTTTTCTTCTTTTTTTTTCTTTTTTTTTTAGAACGGAGACGACGCTGCAAGCCGGAGATGTATAAATTCTTTTTGCAGAGAAGGATTTCAAAGGGCGGAAAAGGTACTATGCGTTCTTTTACCCATGCGAGATATCCCACCTTTTCTTTTTTCT
This sequence comes from Vespa crabro, assembly GCF_910589235.1. Lineage (NCBI taxonomy): Eukaryota > Metazoa > Arthropoda > Insecta > Hymenoptera > Vespidae > Vespa > Vespa crabro. The sequence goes on from NC_060957.1 coordinate 6,225,892, forward strand.
TTTGTTATTTGGGGAATTCAAAGAAAAATACAATTCAGTGTTTAATTTGCATTTTTAATTAGCTTTTACCGTCTTCTCGCTTCTTTAATTATACATATGTACATATGTGTATGCGTGTACATGCGTATGTGTTAAAGTACATAGGCATACAATCGTTTTCATTATTTCCGAAATAATTTTCATGATTTTATTTTTCGTATCGTTAATTTCTTTATTTTTGCAATTCATTTGGAATATTAAAGTAAGAAGTGGACGAAAGAAAAGGAAAATACGTGAAGAATACGTCGCGTCTCTCGTTGATACTATTTTCAGTTATTTACTTTCTCGGACTTCAGCAAACCATACTGAAAATATTCTTCCTCGAAGAGAGTTATTCGACGAAAGCTCGAACTTTGATCTCGGTCGTTAAGTTTCTCGTGAGAAAACGCGTAAGTAAATATTCTGGTAATTCGAAGCGGCTAGGATACAAACAAAATGATGATTTCTACGGAGAAATATTCGGTGGAAGTGTAAAATATTATTTCTGGTAATCTCTCCATTCATCCTCTCTTCAAAACAAAGAGAGAGAGAGAGAGAGAGAGAGAGAGAGAAATAAGTGACAATGAACGAATATTTCAAGGATATTTTACACATGTATATAAGATAGATGAAATATATGTTATCTTATTTAATAACGTAAATTATTATCGATACAGGTATTTAGTTTCATTCGTAGGAGATAATATTATTTTTGAAAATCGACGAAGCAATTCGATCGAATTCACGTTACGTTGAAAAGAGAACACACCACTCTCGATGATAAATTTTACAAACGTTTATCAGTCGCGATTAATCGAACGTTCGCCAATTCGTGTTCGTTTTAGAGGCCGTTTACCTCTAGGATTATGGTAGCTCTACTAACCAGTCGACAGTCCGCTAAATTACGGATCCGATGTCTCATGTAGATAAAGTTTTTGCATAAACTCTATTTAACATAGTATCGACTGTAATCGCGAACGGACACGCACGAGTACTCGTGAGGATTAAGGTTTATGGTTGGTGAGCTTTTGCGGATAAAACCGACGCTTACAACAAGCTTTTACAATAACGTAATCTATCGAAGTTTAATGTAAAAGATATGCTATTGGTATGATGTCAACAATCATATGATAGTTTATCGTGGATTTTAAATAACATAATGTTTCGTAATGTAATATCCCGACAAACTTGAAAATAAGCGGGAATTATAAACGCAAAGACGAACTTTAACGACGGTTTATCTGAGATCTCGTTCATTGTCTTCTTTCAGTAACGTAATAACGATTCTCGATCGAACGAGGTGAGAATAGATAAGCGACGAGTTTATCGCAAATTGACGATATTTCACAATGAGGCCCATGATATACGATGGATTTCTCGTTTATACTCTAAAGTTTAGCCGTTACCATAGGTTACGTGGTTTTAGATACTTACGAAAAAAGAACATGAGGTACAAAATTCATTCGAAGCTCAATCAGAAGGAATGAGAGAGAGAGTGAAAAAGAGAGAGAGAGAATTCGTGAAGATTTCTCTCTTCTCCATTCATTGCTCTTACTTCGTTTTTATACTTTATAGCTGGAACGTATAATACGTGAATGAGAGAGATGGGGAGAGAAACAGGAAGAGAGAGAGAGAGAGAGAGAGAGAAAGACAGAGAGAGAGAAAGAGAGAAAGACAGAGAGAGAGAGAGAGAGAGAGAAAAAAACAGAGAGAAAGAGAGAGAGAGAGAGAGAGAGAGAGAAAGAGAGAAAAATGTCATTAGAACTTTTTTACTCGTGTAAATCCTCAACGCGCCGATTTGACTTTCCTCGGAAACATCATTCGAATCTGGAATTAAGATTTATAGAGGGAAAAAAAATGCGTATGAGAGAAACTCGAGATATCTCGGAAATTTATTTTCACGAGAGCCATCATATCTCTGGAATATTACTTATCATTTAATCGTACATACCTATACCCACACATCATATTTCCGGATACGATAATACATTTGCATGCATTCGTTATAAAAGAGATCGACGTAATCACACGCACGAAAGAGCAGTGCTTTTAATACGCAAAACAAATATCGTTAAAATGACTTTTCGTTAATCGATTCCCCGTCGGTAGCAGTTTTCGATTAATCATCTTAATTAATTCCACTAATAGGGAGAGAATCGGAAGGGAACTTTAATTATCGTTTTATAATACCACTATGTTATTTTTTATTCGTTTTAAAGATCTAATTAATAACAAAATACATACATATGTTAATGTAAGAAGATGAAGATATATATATATATATATATATATATATATATATATCATCAAGTAAGAGTTTAATCTTGATAAGTGTCTCAATAGATAGTACGTATGGCCACGAGGTGGTTTTCCAAAAGTGTCATGCGCGGATTGTACAGTAAGTATCAAATTTCGCTGACACCGGGAGATTCGAGATTTAACGCTTGGAGAAATTTGCTGGCTGCCAGATTGGAGCGATGGTGTCTCAAAAGTTTCCTCTCGCGTCTGCTTTAACAAGTAGGTTGCTGCTCGAATGGAGGTCAGGTGTCGGAATCGAGTTCCCGGTGAGATACATAGCTGTGAAGTATCTAAGTGTTGAAGAGCCGCAATAAATCTCAGCCGGTACTAAGACAATATTCCATGCGGTGGAAAAGAGAAAATGAAAGAAAGAAAAGGTGGAAAAGAAGAAGCAAAGAGAGAGAGAGAGAGAGAGAGAGAGATAAGAGGGGAAAAAAAGAGAAAACGAAGCTGCTCTCGCGAGTCTCGTACAACTTTGAGAATTTGAGTGCGAATAAAAGGGATTACCTTTGCACCGACACTTTGAAACCCGCTGGTTTAAGACGTAGGTTATATGGCGAAGTCTGAACGAATGGTCTATCTATCTCACTCACTCACTCTCTCTCTCTCTCTCCCTTTCTATCTCTCCCCCTTTTCTCTACGGCTTTTACCTTCGCTTCTCACCCTTCTAAGGAGAAGCATCTTATGTAAATTCGACGGTATGCGAGCACTGTCATTCGGACTTTCATGTCTCTTCTTTGTGGAAAGCGACGACCCAGTTTCTCATCTTAACTCTTACCACTAACATCACTACCATCACCAATACGTGTTCTACCTCTGCTGTCTTTTTAGCCAACACCGAGCCGCCCTTAAAAACATTCTACGCGCGACTTTTAGTTAAAACAGAGGCTGGTATCCTTTCAACGGATGATTTAATAACCACTTTGAATAATTTTTCGATCTTATTTGGTTAAATATGAAAGAAGAAATTTTTTCTTCCGCATTTCCTACATCTACGAAAGATTTCGAATTTCTTTAGGACAATTTGAAATCGTAAGTATCTACGTAGATTCATATATTCTTTTCATTTTCTATATGCCTATACTCTCGAGTATCGTAGTACATTACATTCGAATTACGCCATCAATTCAATCTTTTTATTTAAGATTGTTAATTATTTTTGATTTTATAATGATTCACGTAAACATAATTAGACATAATACTTGATCGATTTTGACGAACAATACATTTTAAAGATGAAGATTTATGCTACAACGTGATTTTTTCGAATTTATGAACAAGATTTTTTTATTTATTTTTTTTTTTTTGGGGGAAAAATCGTTTTAGAAAATGGTGTTTTTTTCGAGAATAGTACACGTATATAGATAAAGCTTTTTGATTGACGAACTTTTAACTGATATTGATAGTTGAAACAATTTTCTTTTGTATTCCGGTGAGTAAACATCGAAATTCTCTCTTTTCAAATGGTTAAGATTAAAAAATTAATACTTCCGGTGATTTTATTATTATTTAAACAATGTAGAATGTACACGGAGTAAAATAAACTAAATAAATGTTTAAACAATAGTGCATTTTTTTTAAACAATACGTAACACGAGACATGCGTTAAATATAAAATAAGTTTTATTTAATATTTCAATACAGTTAAATTTTGAACTCGGAGTCGTTACCTTTAATTGATATCAATAAAAACAAACGTTTGTTCGACTTTGATTGTTACCGAATCAGTTCTCTTTTGCATTCCGGCGAGTAAACGTCGAAATTGTTCCTTCCGGATATAATTGAGAGATATTTATATAATATTACATAAAATCGCAAAGTGTCGAATTTCAAATATTTAAATAATATTACATAAAATCGCGAATAACAAACTCGCCTATATTTTCTTCATCATCTTTAGACAGGACGCACATCGTATAATTATCAACAAAGACTTAAAGTAAGTATATTTTAATATTAAACATTTCTTTAATAATTTATACAATTGTTTATTGTAACAATTACATTCATAATTTTGGTTTTGTTTCTCTGTTTTCAGATATCATTGCAATCGTGCGCGAAGCAATGGAGTCGAGCGTTAGTATCGCTAAAATAAAAATCGAAAAGTCGCGAAGTAGAAGTGTTTGCTCGTTCGCGTTTAACGATTTAAACAAGTGAACTTGTATGGATTGCGTGCAATGCAGTCGTTAGAGTCAGTATTTGTTCACAAAGTTTTTACTTTTTTAACAGACTGTATTTCTAAAAGATAGTAGTGTTTCGCGAATTAACTTCAGTGACCGTCCGTTAAAAAATAACTACAACGTTTTAGAGTCAGTGGATCACTGAAGAGAATTTCAACTAACTTCGATGGCGACCTATTTCATTTTCAACTATCTATGAATCATCTACCCTCGAATTCGTTATAAATTGCGGACGAGTATTTTGGAGCCATTGCAGAATTTCTTAAGTAGTACGTGAAATTTTAAATATCTCTGATCACTCAATCATGTCGAGGACGAAAGGTCTAAATCGGCACGGTTGATTGGTTGTGATTAATTAATAGAAGAGCATTCAGAGTGACCACTGAATGACTTTATTTCAGGATTTACTCGTGAATAGTTTTTTATTTTTTGATTTATTAAATTAGGATAGGACCTTCTTGTTTCATATACATTTATAATTATTTGCACTTTAAAAAATATTAATGAATATGCACGAGTTTTAATAAATAACGAGCAAGAAAATATTTCCTATAGATCACAAGCGAAACTGCATGATTTTCTTGTAATAATCATAATAAACGCTTCTAAGAAGGAACGTCTAAGGATTTTTTATTATATGTTTAGATAAGATTTAATGAAATATTTAATCAACTTTGTTGATAAAAGAAAAGTTTCATTGAAGTCATTGCTTTTGAAAGAAAAAAGTCGAATAGAGTCATTGTTTTTGGAAGAGAAAAATAGAGCAGAGTCATTATTTTTGAAAGAGAATAGTAGAGTAGAGTCATTGCTTTTGAAAGAGAAAAGTCGAGTAGAGTCATTGCTTTTGAAAGAGAATAGTCGAGTATAATCGTTGCTAAAAAAACAAAGAGCTTGTAGAATCACAGTTTGTACTGTGAACATAGAACAAGTTAATCAATTTTTAGCTCTGGATTTTCAGGAATTAACATATTCCTAATAATAATATCCGATTCTCTCGAAAATTTAATCAGTAATCAGTTTCTATCCAAAGAAATAAGATCCTTATTTTCCAGGTGTATTAGGGTGTAGAGTTTCTTTCTATATATTAAAATTTGTAATTAAATTTTGTTATTACATTTTTCGAATAAGAATCAATTAGGGTACGAAGCAAAGAAGAGACCTCCACAAATTGTGGCTCAAAAGGGCAACTATTGAGTTATTTCCGAAGGTTCACGAAAACCTTTCGAGAGTGACTTATAGTCATATTTTTATTTTACCATGTTGTCATTCGAAATGCTCTTATGGTGATGTGTGTAAGGGTAGATTTGAAACACTGAGATGATATAACATTCTCTGGTTTCACTTTATCACGCGTAAGCGAATAGGATTATTTTATATTTTATACATTTGTATTATTAAAGCTGAGTCATAAATTTTTCACTTTTTTCTTTTCTAGATTTCAATAAAATTCGTAATTTTATTTTACTGAAATCAAATTCTGTATTAAAATCAAGTATTAAATTGTTAATTTTTTTCTTTTCTAAAGTTCAATTAAATTCGTAATTTTATTCTTATAAAATCAAATTCTATATTAATGTCATAACTACGAAATGTATAAGATATGGCAAATGTGAATACCACTGAAAGTGCATTGAACCAAGATGCACACGAAGCTGAAACGAGCACACAAGATAGTGTGTCAAGGTATCACTTTGCTCCGTCTACGCGAATAGGATTATTTGATATTTTGCATTTTTATTATTAAACTCGAGTCGTATTTTTTCACTTTTTTCTTTTTTTTAAGGTTAAATTAAATTAAATTCATACTATTATATTTCATAAGTAGTACATTTCGTAATTCTATAAAATAAAGTTCTCTTAAAATCATAGTAATGAAACGTGTAAGATATGGCAATTGTAGGGGTCATTGAAACTGCACTGAATAAAACTGCACATGAAAGTGCAACAAGCAGACTGGGATGTGTGCCAAACTCTTCTTTTGCCACGTGTTACGGGGAAAAAAAAATATTTGTTTAGATTAGGATGAAAAATTTTTCACTTTCTTTTTCTCTTTCGAAAATATATATTTTCTCTTAAAAATAAATTCAAAATTTTATCTTTCATAAGTAATACGCACATACACAAACACATATATCTTTCTTCTTTTCTTATTTTTTTTATTTTCTATAAAATCAAGTTCTATTAGAGTTATTATATTAGAGTATTTAAAAATCACTAAACGAATGGGAAATGATAATTGTGATAAACACAGTAACTGCGTTGACGGAAGGTAAATTTAAATATATACTATGTCCTTCACTTGTATCACATTACAGGATGATTAAAGATCAAAAATCTTTCATTTTCAATATAGATTTCGAAATATATTAGGAGTTATGAATATTTGAAAATTACATTTATAGGAACATAGACTTACTCGTGATAAATATAGATTAAGGAAAGGATGATTATAAAATTTATATCAGGTCAGTCCAAAAGTTTGTGCGCATTTTGCTACATACATATATGCTACTAATGCGCACGAACTTTTGGACTGACCTAATAGATACAAGAAATAGATCTTACTATTGAATTAAAATCGACTGTGTAGAATAGATATAGGTTTAAATTTTTGTAAGGGAGGATATAAAAGTTTTCTAATGCAATTAAAATAGAATCATCGTCAGCTCGTGGGTCTCTAGACGCAGCAACCTCCATGTGGTGAGACCTAGATTGTAATTATATGCGATGTAGTCGAATCTGATATGATTCCGATTGTACCGAGCACATAGTTGCATATAATAGTTTAAATAATTATTCTAAATGAATTATTTTAGTATTTCTTGTGTATGGGCCTTTCAGAGGGGCCTTGGGTGGGTTTTTTTTTTCTTCCAAAATCAAGTTTGATTTCATTACTCTGATTTCATTCGGGTGGAACGATCTTCGAAATATCATTTTTAGTTTTATATTTTTCAAGCGAGCGCGCCTTCTGGGTTTCTTTTGTTTTCTTCTTCTACTTCTCTTCTTCTACTTCTCTTTTTTTCTTACTCTTTTCTTCTGTTCCAAGCTAGATTATCGAGAGATAGATCATCGAGAGAATAAATCACAAGAGAGGAGGGATGGTCGACCAGGTTTCAATATGTCGGCGTGGATTCGATGTATCGTTTAGGGGTTCGGTTCGTTATCATGGGATTAGATTTTTACACGGAAGCTTATGGAACCTCTCCGCATTATATGCGGGGGGGGGTTAGATCTCCTCTCTTTTGTACGCATAGGATAGGATAGAGAACATCCGCGTGCGTGTTGGCAGGTATAGACGTGAGTATTCGCGAACGCGATTAAGTTCTATCGTGGACTTTGTTTTATTGCACGATATTCGGAAAGCACGTACGGTCATGCTTAATAATGGTGATTGAACCTTCCAAAGTTGCAACGATTCTGCTATCCGTATAAGCGGGGACTGACTCTCCTTCAGTTAGTATTGGTAAAATCAATTTTTTGTAAGTGGCATGTCAATCCGGTATCGCAGATTTTAGAATAGATTGTCAGTCCGTTTTTGAATGTTCCAAAAATAGCAATTTTCACGTAGTGAGACCATGTCGAAATCCTTATCTAGATTATATTTCAGTACATTCCCAATATCTTTTTTTTATTTCTAACAAAAATTAAAGTACTTCGATTTTACAATGGTAATCATTTGTCAGTAAATAAATAGTTTAGATAGTAGTTCTGATTAGTAAAATTATTACTAGAACAATTTCTTAGGGGAATGTACTGAATTTCAGAATTCAAGATATAATAATTTACGCTTGATAATAATATTAAATGCGGTTTAGCTATCTATATAAGTTCAACTAGAAATAAAGTCTATAATATTGTACAATTAAGAAATAGTTTTCGATTAATCTATCTTCAGAGAAGTATAATTTAACATATAGTTTTTTCTTGCTTTTGTCAGATGTATTATTATTTTTATTAGGTAGAAAAATTTCTATCACATATTAACTTGTTTGTTAGATGTAACCTACACCAACTTATTCAACGATGCAATAAACACATAATGGGAACAGTGTTTTCCTATTGCGCTTGTAGTTCATATTTTGTAGTTCATATATTGTCGCTAAAGTCACATATGTTACGAGCGGAAGATTGTGAACAGCCTTAAAGAAAAGAATTGTTCGATGATTCAACGAAATACGAAAAGAAAATATAAACACGTTTGGTACGATGAGAGAGATACATCCAATAGGATCAACTAGAAAGCAGCATCGAGATTAAGGAGGAACAGAGAAGGAAGAAAAACGATGACGAATCGTAGAGAAGCAGCCGGGAGTATAATTCGAAAAAGATTTCTACGACCATAAATCGTAAGATTCGATAAGATCGGAAATTCTCTTTGGCCCATACGCGGATATTTCTCGTTTCTTTTGCTGAACGCAGCACGAATGAATTCTCTCTCTTTCTTTCTTTCGACACCTGCTAGCATTGGTTGAAAGGAAGGGAATGAGAGAGAAAAAGAGAAAGAGAGAGAGAGAGAGAGAGAGAGAGAGAGAGAAAGAACATGTGCAGGTACAACACCTGCTCGAAAATATTGCCGATCGTATCGCACCATGTCACGCGAACCAAAGCAAGATTTTTATTAAACATTAGAGCGACGAGTCCTCCTTTTTTTCCTTTTTTCTTTCTTTCTATTTTTTTTTTCAATCTTCTTTTTGCAACGAACACAACAGAGGGTTGAAAAAGTTCGTGCGAAATCGACGAAAAATTAGGATAGTACGTTGCCGAGCTAACTTCTCGCGTTCTTATCTAACACGCTGGTCAATTACCACTGAAGTGTCTGATAAGGATTCTAGAACTAATTATAGGGGTCGAGGAGTCGAAAATTAACGTGAATTGCTCGCTGACGACATACCAAGGGCCATCTTTTTATGGCTGTCCCTTTTGTTGTATATTTTTCGCTTGCGTGGCGACATCCGTTCAGAAAGAGAGAAAAAGAGATAGAGATGTACTTAAAGAGTTCCTCTCTATTTCTTTTTCTCTATCGTAACTTGTAGAATTTCACCCTCCTCAAACGAACTTTCACTTTTCGTCGAACGCTTTCCTTTATTTTCTTCCCCCTTTTTCGCACCAGCCATCTCACCCTCTCTCATTCTCAAAGATCTTTCGACTGATGGCTAATAGGATATAAACGATTTTATTATCTTAATTTCGACGTTGATACGACAAATATGATTGGAAGACATCATTTTCTGTTCGAAATGAATTATTTTCATATATATATGTATGTATTTTTAAGAATACGAGTATAAATGTTTAATTGTAAGTAATATATTTATATTTATCCTACGAGTTTAATTAACCATCATAAAAACCAGCTTCTATTGGAAAAAAAAGAAAAAAAAGAAAAAAAAGAAAAAATGCAAGTTCATGAAGGTTCAAATTAAAGTCAAATCTACATAGTCGACCTTCGCAGACGCATTAATTACGCCGCGGAAAGAAAAGTAACGTAGCGCGAACAATCTCTGAAAGAAAGCAGCCGCGAACCGGAAGCGATGAAAGAGAAAGTGCAGAAGAAATAAAGAAAGAGAGAGTAGCTTTTCTCTGTGAAAAGTGTGTGTGAGAGAGAAAGAGAGAAAGAAAGAGAGAATGAGAAAAGGAGTTCGGATTCGTTGCGACAGACGGAAAGTTTAACGCGGGCAATGAGAGGAGAAGAAGAAGTTGTAGTAGAAGAAGAAGAAGAAGAAGAAGAAGAAGAAGTAGTAATAGTAGAAGAAGAAGAAGAAGAAAAAGAAGAAAGGGTGATGGGATGGGAGTATGAGGTGAGGTTGAGGGTTGTGCAAATTGAAGCTGGGATTAAGACGTCGGCCGAGATTAAGGTTTCCATGTTGATTCATTTAAATAGTTCTCCTGGCAGGGTACGGAAAGACAAAGGCATATTTGCAACGAGAATCGCAGCATGTTCGACGTAAAGAAAGGAGGAAGGGAATGTTCAGTGGTTGCACGGACTTGGGGGTAACTTTAACCTTCGAAAAAGAAAATTCGAGGTTGTCCGAGACACTAACAGTTTTATCAATTACAACGTACGTTCTCTTTATATCATATCAACATTTTTTATTTTCAATTTATAATGTTATTAAATAAAATTTTATAATTAATAAAATAGTTCATTTGAATTTATGGAACTGATATAATTACGAATTATCAATTAAGTTTTTCATGATAATGATTGAATAAATTCATTTTATGATTTATTTTTATTTATCATGTTATATCTATTATTATTTAATCATTAACATATTATTATTTTATATAATCAATTTCGATTTTTATTTATCTATATAAAAAGAATATATATTTTATAAATTGACAGGATAAAGATCTGAATATAAGAGATATATAACTTAGTAAACGCTAAAGGTCCTAAGAGATATCATTTATCGACGAATCGAAGAAACGACGCAATATGTGTATACTTGTTTGTTTGTGTGTATCAAGAGCAATTTACAGGTATCGTCATGTAATATGAAAACTGAAAGAAAGAGCTCGTGATACGACGTTTGAAGTCGATTGAGTAAACAGGGAAAATTCCTTCCGAAGGTAAAAAGGGAGAAAGCGTTGAAAAGAGTGCCGGATACAGACAGGCATAGTCGACGAACAAAGAGTACGCGTTAGGAGAATGAAGAAGGAAGAAGAAGAAGAAGAAGAAGAAGAACGGCTATCGTGTTTCGGTAGTGTTAGGCGATAAATCTTTGGTTGAGTCTTATCGTCGTGCACCATAATTCTAACGTCACGGCCATCTTCGTGTAAAACATGACAATGCCGTTCCTGATATTTTCCAAAGAAAGTGCAGCGAGGAGTTTTTTATATCCTGCGCTACGAGTAGTTCGTCCGTAAAGATTTTTAACTTCATGTAAAGTTACCTTTTCATATTTCGTTCCCATCATTTCCTTGTTTCTCTTTCTTGTTTCTTTTTTTTTCCCCTTTATTTTTTTTTTGTTTCACCTTTTCCTTTTTACTTTTAATTTTAATTCCTAGTCTTTTAATGATAGTTCAACACATGAATTATCTCTTTTAGATACTCCATAATTAGGTTGTTTGAAACTTTCACCGAATTATTTAACTACAAACAAATCTAATCAATACATAAAGGATATACATACATATCTAACAGTAAATATTAGTAGAAACGAATAAGAGATTTTTATTATACAGAAAAGAGAGACGTATAATTACGATCCTTTGGTATCGTACTTACACATAAATTAACGTAAAAGGTATATATACTTTGTGAAAGGAATGAAGTTCGAATCTCTGGTAAAGTTTAACGAAAATTCGAAGAGTGGAATTCGTGAAAATTTCCTGAATACTACTACCAGGGATTCTCGAGCACGTCGTTGATAGTTGTTTTCGGACGAGGCAGTCGTTAGCAGTCTTAAGAGAAAAAAGGATAATACGACCAGAATTGGAAGAAATAGAACTAAAGGGAAAAAAGAGAGAAAAGAAAGGATAAGGATGATACGAGAAAAGAGAAATCTCTCTCTCTCTCTCTCTCTCTCTTTCTCTCTCTATTTTTCTCTCTCTCTCTCCCTCTTTCTCTCTCTATTTCTCTCTCTCTCCCTCTTTTTATTTTTCCTTTTCTTTCTTTCTCTATCAAGCAACGAGTGTTCTTTTAGCTCCGTTGCCTCAGCAACAGAGTACCTTCCGTCTCGCTGACCCGCTGTTTCCGGTGACACGGATGGTCCTTCCTTTCTACGTCATTCCACCGACAAGAGACTGGAACACGTATCTTAAGAAGTGGACGATGGGACCAACAAGAAGAGGGAGAGAAAGACAGAGAGAGAGAGAGAGAGAGAGAGAGAGAGAGAGAAAGAGAGAGAGAGAGAGAGAAGAAAAAAGAAAGAGGAAAGTAGGGGGAGGGGAGAAGAAGAGAGGCAAAGGACGATGCGCCTATTGTCCAGGACTCGATCGGAATAGAATTCAAGAGAAGTAAATCCACCGTTGATCTCTGGGATTCGCTCTCTTGAGCAAGATTCGATCTCAACACGAACGTCGTCCTACCACCATCTTTGCGTGTTCGTTCTATTCGAAAGAAATAGAATTCCTTTTCGTTTTTCTTTCGTTTCTTTTTCTCTTTCTTTTCTTTTCTTTTCTTTTCTTCTTTTCTCTTTTCTTTTTTTTCTCTTTTTTTTCTTTTCTTTTTTTTTTTTTATCTATTTCTCTCTTACGTGAAACAGAGTTTAAGTTCAGAGGTCGAGCTCGAAATTATCGGTGAATGCTTTTAAAATGTCGTCGGAGTACGTTTTACATGTGTACTTGTTCAAATAATCTTGTTTCGATGTTTTTCTGTCGATGGAATAAAAGAGAATAACGATTTTTGTTAAAATAGAAGAAGATGCTAAACTATTTAAAAGTATGATCCGACACGGTGCGAGGCTTTTTGTGTTTTTTTCTCGTTCTAAAAGTGAAAGAAGGAAAATATATATATATTTATTTATCGATCATTTCTTTTTTTTCTTTCTTTATAACACGGATTTTGTATATTATTAAGAAGTGTATAGATATCAGAAATCAAAAATTTATATACATAAATGATTTCCAATTTTTTAATTTCTGTGAATGATGTAATATGAAAAAAAAAGTATTATTTTTTTTTTTGTTTGACACTATTAAAGTTCTCAAGAAAAAAAGAACTTTAAATAATCCTCATTTATGAAAGGTGAATTGGATTGAATTAGATAAGGGTAGAAATTGCCTGCATATATGTAGAAAAAGATAAAAAAAAGGAGAGGATATCGTTCGTAGCTAAAGTTTCGATGAGAAACTTAAAAATAATACCTTCAGTAAGAGCAGCCCATTCATGTGCCATTAAGCGAAAGGGGATATAATCGGGTAGTAAAATTTCACACCGGGCTACTTAGCGGTGAATAGAAACGCGTTCGAAGAAATGGTAAAGAGATAAAATAAAAGGTCAGACTAATTCAAAATTTCGTTCGCATTACTGACGAGAATCAACTGATATTCTCGTGATGGTAACTCGAAAGAGAAAGGAAAAAAGAGAAAGATGATTAAGGAAAGAAATAGAAATATATAGACTCGAAGAAAATACCGTTTGACATTCTAAATATTTTATAAGTTCACCTTATTTGAATTATAGCATCTTTAGATGTATATATCTTCTCTGTCTGTCTCTCTCTCTCTTCCTCTCCCTCTCTCTGTTCCTCTCTTTTTCTTTCTCTTTCTCTTTCACTTGCATATTATTTTCACTTTAAGTTCTTTCTATGAAAGTGTACATCATTCACGGTATAATGTTCTCCTTCGTCTACGGACAATTGATTTAATTCGCTTTTTAATCGAACAAAAGGATCAAAGAAACATTACGTCGATTTATTTTCGACTATTTAATCAAACACTTCGTCGACTGATAATCAAAATTTATTTCATATATCCAATATATAATAAATATTATTGAAAATTTTCTTTTTAAAAGAGATAATTATAGATAAAAAAAAATATAAAAAATGACCGAATAACTAATACACGTTTTTCGTTCAAGAGAAATTACGATAGAAGAAAAAAATTTATAATTGAAAGGAAGAGTTCGTATCTAGTTTTATTTTTCTTTCTCTTTTTTTTTTGTTTTTCGAAGATTATACAGACATTACGGTGATGCATCGAACACGAGAAACGATACGCGTCGAAATTCTGCTTGAGTTTCCATCGGCGGAAATTCGTAGAGAAGGTCGATTAACTCACCTGGTCACGGTTGGCGTGGAAGCTACCCCGGGGGATCGTGCCGGATAACTTCGTGGACTTCCCGACATCAAGTACTCTGCAACATGCACCAAATCGTTCGCCGTTAATACTACGCTACGTAAAGTGAAATTCGTCGTCGATTGAGGGGACGCGTTTGCCTTTCCCTCTGACTTTGCGAACTTCTCTCGGAGTTCTCTCTCTCTCTCTCTCTCTCTCTCTCTCTCTTATTCTGTGTGTACGTGAGAATGTAATTCGAGAAAAAAGTTTAAGCAGAACGTTCTTATAAATTCTAATGTCATTCATGTATAACGATTTTTGTTGGGTGGTGTTCCTTTCAAATTAAATAATATTTCTTTTCTCGATCATAGCATTTTATATAAATTATTTTTCACCCTCGTTGGATTAATTTTGTATTAATAATGAGATTATAAAAATTTCATTTTTTTGAATCAAACTATTTCGATTTTTATAGCGCTTGAAAATGATATTTAATAGTTCGTAAAAGTTTAAGGATCTTTATGAAAAATTTTGATATCGATCACTGATCCAAATTCATATCTTCTTCGTTTCTAAAATCAGTTCTAAGTAATCCTTCGTTTCTTCGAACTTACAAAGACGACGACTATGACTACCATTACACGGGGAAGTCGACGTAACTATTTGCGTTTCGTTATTCCTCTCTCTCTCTCTCTCTCTCTCTCTCTCTCTCTCTTTCTCTTTCCTCCACTCTCTTTCTCTCTCCCTCTCCCTCTACCTCTTCTCGTGCGTATATGTATGTATAAGCTTGGGTCTACCGGCTCGAAACGTCATGCATATTCTAGCTGATGGGACGTCGCGAACTACCTTCCTTTTATCTGTATAGTTAATGAGATCATGACTAATGTAACCGGCACTGACGTTCCTCTCTCTCTCTCTCTTACTCTCTCTCTCTCTCTCTCTCTTACTCTCTCTCTCTCTCTTACTCTCTCTCCCTCTCTCTCTTACTCTCTCTCTCTCTCTCTCTCTCTCTTACTCTCTCTCTCTCTCTTACTCTCTCTCTCTCTCTCTCTCTTACTCTCTCTCTCTTTCTCTATTTCTATCTCTATATTTCTCTATCTTTCTCTTTTTCTCTATCGACCCCGTAGCTTTCGAAACCCTCTGCTGCCTGCTTTTTTTCCAGCTGAAAAAAGAGGGACAAATTGTCGAAACTTTTCACGAGTAACGACGACGACTTTACTCTCCCCCTACCATCACCTCCCTTTTCCTCCTGTTCTTTGAGAAAGCTAGACGAGAACGTATCGATCAACTTTTGGCCTCGCCTAATATTAAAGAATTTCTTCCTGTCAGATCATATGATCGATGCGATTCCTTCGGAAATACGAGGGATCTCTTCTTTATCCTGCGAAAGAAGCACTTAGAGAGACTATCTCTCTCTCTCTCTCTCTCTCTCTCTCTCTCTCTCTCTCTCTTTCTCTATCTATCTATCTATCTATCTAGCTTCTTCATCGTATATATATATATATATATATATATATATATATATATATATATATATATATATATTGAACAAATTTATGTATCTTTCCATTTGATTGCAGAATTCCTTTTGTTATTAAGAACAAAAATACTACGATCTTGAAAGACGATTAATATTTTTTTCTCTTTCCACTCTTTTCTTTTCGAAAATTCGCTCGCGTCGAGGCGTGACAAAAGAAACGAACATTTTGTTACGAGAACGCGAAATGCTTTTTCTAGTGTATAATCTCCACTTACAATAGTGTAAGGCTCCCTCTCTGACTGTTGGTGACAGCATAATCTCCCTTTTCCCTATCTCTCTCTCTCTCTCTCTTTCTCTCTCTCTTTATAGATGTACCTATATATACTTCACAGTCTCTTTCAACGCGTAGATTATACGGATAAAACATTAGAATTTCATCAACAAGTTCGGAGAATATCTCTAGGAAAAGCAGACTCGTGCAAAGACTCTTTATAAATTCAAACGAACGATAATAATAACTTCTGTGTTCTCCGTTAAACGAGAGAAAGAGAATAAATTTGAAAGGGGGATTTTAAATCGAGTTGAAAAAATAGAAACTCGGCACGTGACATAAAGAGAGAGAGAGAGAGAGAGAGAGAGAGAGAGAGAAAGAGAGAAAGAGATAGAGATGTTATTCGTTCCGCGAACTTCTCTTCATTCGCCCGTTTCTTTGGTAATTTGTCATTGTCTACAACTTCGAAGATCGTTTCTTCGTTCCTCATACTCCCTTCGAAGATAAAGTATGACTTACTACTGTGCCGTAAAGGATGCAGTATGCTCGTGTTTCGGCCACTTTTTCTTCCCGCAGATTTCGAAAATCTCGACGATGTCGATTTCTTCGAGAAAGAGAGGAGTGTCTCTTGGATTTTATTCTATTGTATTTTGTCGAATAAATGACGATGAACGATGCGTTCGTATGCGAAAAATAAATCCTCTATCTATCTAAAATTCGAACGTTAGATAAATACTTCCTTTCTTTCTTTTCTTTTATTTGTTTTTTTCTCTTTTTTTTCTTTTTTTAGAATTCGATTAGATAAAATATTTAAATATTATATGTATTCGTACGTCTGTGTATGTTGTAATTATTTTTCTTTTATGTAAAAATTTAACCAGAAAATCGACATGAACTGGTTAATCAATCGAAAAAAATAGAAAACTATGTATTTTTATTATACTTTTTACTTTGATGATCAGTTTATCATCATTTTCGTTCAATATCAATATTTGATACAATCAGAGTTCTTGTTGACAAGGCGGTAGCCACTGTTTTCGACTACAAAGCGATCGTTTCCGAGAAACACGAAGGGACTGCCGACAGATTCCAACATAGAGTAACAGTGCCATAGTCTTTGTCATTTCAAGCATACAAATTGACAGCTGTCAGACGCAAATGACATGGCGACCGTACTTAAGCTCAGTACACACAATATATATATATATATATATATATATATATATATATATATATATATTATGTATATATATAATATCCTATGGTTACGGTAATTTTCTAAATATGATTTTCTTGAACTTGTTTCAATCGATATGTACCGATCAGCGATAATATCAATGTTTCTTTTTCTGTTATTTTCTTCTTTTTTAAGAAAAATATCAAGATTGACAACTGTGAAATCTTCTTGAAGCTAATAGAAACATTTCATTTTTTTCTGTATAAATTTTTAATTTAATTTCAATAATTAACCTTTCACAATATATTATAATTATCGGATTTTAATTTCGATGGAATTTTTTTTTTTTCTAGATTTCAATCATACAATCTTCGTAACAACAACGAAAAAATATAGTTTTTCTATGATGCAAGTTTTATACGAGAAATTCCAATTACAGAAGCTACTTGCATTTTCTTCGCTGACCATAAACTGACGTCTGTCAAATGCGATTCGATACTGTTTGACACATGCGAATGTAGCGAGCTGTCCTGTCGATAAGCGCAGACAGACTGAGAGAAACAAAAAGAGAGAGAAAGAGAGAGAAAGAGAGAGAGAGAGAAAGAGAGAGAGAGAGAGAAATAGAGAGAGAAAGAAAGAGAAAGAGCTTCTATAGCAAAGAGTCAGAAAAACGAAGACAGACATTTGTTTCGTCTTCGTAGTCATGGTGATAACACGAAGAAGATGCCTACTGGTGATCTACTCGAAAAGAAAGAGGCTTTGGAAAAAAGGCACTCTGAAATTCAGGAGACATTTCTCTTACAGCTACTAACCACAAATACACACACATATATACATACACATATACATACAGATATTCACCTGTAAAGAAACGAAACGATTCTTTCTCTCTCTCTCTCTCTCTCTCTCTCTCTCTCTCTCTCTTTACTTTTTCTTTTTTGCTTTCTCTATGTAACACGCTCTTACTTCGTGTGCTCTCGTTCGATTTCACCTACCCAGAAAGAGAGAGTGAGAGAGAAAGAGAGAAAAAGAGAGAGAGAGAGAGAGAGAGAGGCCGTTAACGTTTTAGAGATATGAGGGAGTGAACACACCCCTTCGTCGTGTCGCCTGTCCCATGGGAGCGCATTACCGGAAAAGCAAAATAAACCCCTCGAATATCCACGTAGCTTCGAAACATCCTCGGCTCTCTGTCTGTCTGTCTCTCTCTCTCTCTCTCTCTCTCTCTCTCTCTCTCTCTCTCTCTGTTTCTCTTTCTATGTCGATAGGAATATACGTATATATATATATATATATATATATATATATATATATATATATATATATATATATGTATGTATATATATATATCGTGCATGAATGTGGAAAGGAATTTCTCGAGAGCGTTTCTTCTCCGGTTATCTTGCATAATTGAACTCGGTGGTGCTTCGATAAGTTTGCGTTTCGGTGACAAGGGTAAGGTATTATCTTTTTGCTAGTTTGTTATTTTTGTTCAAAGTTGACTTTTGAAAAAGATGTCTGTTTTAATCGTACCTATGTATAACACCATAACAAATAATGATTTTAAGTACATAATGATTTCATATATTCGTCCAAGGTCTTTCTATTTTCTTGATAAGATTTATTTAAGTAACTTCGATATTTCCGAATGAAAAAATTTATTTTTACAATTATGTGTTGTTACAAAATAAATCAACTAATACAAAATAGATAAAAATCGTAAAGATTCAATCGTGTTTAAAAGAAAAAAAAAATAAATAAATAAAATATATAAAAAAGAAAAAGAACGAAGTTATTCATGAAATACGAAGTGGTTGTTCCACGACAAACATAATGTACAATGGGATTTATATTTCATGGAAAGAGTTTCCTTGGATTGAAAGAAAGAGAAAGAAAGAGAGAGAGAGAGAGAGGGGGGGGAGGGAAAGAAAGCAATTTCGAGAAAATCTCAAATACCAATGATTTTCGTTCGAACTGCAGACGTTCATGGTAGGTTAAGTAAAACGATTGGGTTCACGGACCGAGTCCTTTCGAAAAAAGTATCATTACCAACTAATGACAGGAAAATAAAAAAAGATAGGAAGAACAAGTAGGTCAACGCTCGATGATACGACTTCCGTATTCGAGCGAAGCTTTGAACTACCTTTACCTATGTATATTTTTGGTTTACCAAGCTCGTGTGTTCCTCTGTTACACAAAGAGGACGACGACGATGATGAGTAAACACACTACACACATATGTATATACATGGTTATAAAGAGAGAGATTGACCAGGCTTCCTTTTCTCTCAAAGCATATACGTAGGTAAGCGAAAAGCTCCGTGCGATGATTTTTCCTTTGCTCTTCAAACGTGGAAGATGGTCGTTTGAACGTCTTACTAAATTAACTAGGCAAGATTTGTTTACTAACGCTTTCAAAGGCTATACTCGAGGAAGATCGAGAAATGATCGAGAAAAGGTAGAATTTCTTTCCAACCGAACATTATACATACATACGTTTAATTACGAATATTTTTCTTTCGAATTAGGCTTTCGTTGTAAAAAACAAAAAAAAAAGAAGAAGAAAAGAAAGAAGTAAACAATTAATATTACTTCCAACAAAAGTTTCAATCAGAACAATAGAGAAATGAATGTGTTATAGATCGTTACTTGGCAACGTGATATATGTTTATATTCTTCTGTGCCTCGGTCATTGTTGTCTTCTATAACGAGTCAGCAATAGCTATCTCGTAACAGGGTGAACATTGTTCGTAATCAAAGTTTAACACGGTATTATATGTATATAAATCTTTTGCTTTATTTTTATTATATTTGAACTTTTTCTTTTTATGTAAAATAACATGTACTTGATTATACTTATTTCCTTTTGAGATTAACATCGGACTATTTCAAGATTAATGTTAATCACAAAAAAGAAATGAACAATTCGTAAATTTTCTACGCCGAAAGTAACGAAAAAATTAAGTAAAAAAAGAAAAAGAAAGAAAAGAAAACGAAGCAAAATACTAAAAAGAAAAATAACAAAAATAGAGAGAAGTGGTTGCAAAGAGAGTGGAGAATCAGAGTAGTAGCGGGTAATACGGTTGGGATGAGGTAGAAGGGCGGAAACGTGAGTGATAACGAGAGTGATAGTACTTCGGCAAGGAAAAGGGGTGTAGAGGGGTTTGGTGGGGGTGTGACAGCGAGCACGGCAAAGTGACAGTCGAAAGAACGAAGAGGGACGATGAGGAAGAGATGTAGGGTTCGAAGAGACGAGAAGAGAAGAGAAGAGAAGAGAAGAGAAGAGAAGAGAAGAGAAGAGAAGAGAAGAGAAGAGAAGAGAAGAGAACGCGTTGGAAAATGGAATCTCGGGTGTGAGAGAGATAACTGCAGAAGGGAGAAGGGAGAAGGAGAGAAAGAGTGAACCGGAAGAGCGTCAGGTGGAGGAATGAGAAAGATGCCAGTTTCTCTCTCTCTCTCTCTCTTTCTCTCTCTCTTTCTCTCTCTCTCTTTATCTGTGACGGGGTTCTCTTCTTCGTTGTTGCCCGTTTGGCAGTCCGCCAAGGAATCTCTGGAGCGCGACGCTTACCTTTTTCTCTTCTATGGGAGTTCGTTGCTAGTATCGTTATATATGTACACCATCGCGCATATCCGGTCTTCCTGGAAGGCGACTTTTGCTCGATTTCAAGATAGCGATTCTACGTTTTTTACAGTGCAACAATTTTGCAAGACAAATCTTGTAAAATTATCTTCTTAAGATAATTTATGAGAAGATCTTGGAACCAAGTTGATAATCTTATAAGATAAGAAAATGTTGTTTATAAAAATTTCTTGTGAAAAATGATACTTGTTACGTTTGTATTGTATAATCAACGAAACGATCAAGAAAGTAATAGATGGAAGAAAGTTAATGTCCAGTAAACGTCCGTTACTCTAGAAAATCTTAGTTCGTACAAACAACATAACCATAGATCATAATAGTTTGGATGGGTCTCTTGATCGAGAGTGAGTCTGGTGGAAACACGATATCATAATGCATCGAATGCTCGTTAAAGCACCAGAGGTGCATCTCGAATGAAACATAAATGTACATGCAAATAAAACGTAACGTCGTTTAGAGGAGAGAGAGAGAGAGAGAGAGAGAGAGAGAGAGAGAGAGAGGAGACAGAATAAAGAAAACTTAAAGAAGAAGAGAAGGAAAGTAGTATCGTGTTTTTAGAGAGTGAAAGAGAAGGATATTGCTTACTCGATAAATTCGTATCTTTGCGCTCGTAAAACGTAAATGCGTCTCTCCATCTCCCCTCGTTCCTCTCCTCTCTCTCTCTCTCTCTCTCTTTCTCTTTCTCGAGAAGAGACTGAAACTCGGTAAACACTGGCTTGATTAACGATAATGGTAGCACACGACGATTTCCAATACCAGTTTCGCCCTCTCGATCGGTTCGTCGACTCGGTTTGGACAGAAGGGTATCGAAGAGGAGGGTGAGGGTGAGGGTGAGGGGGTTAGTGAGAAGTGTATGTATGGTCTCTCTGTGTGAAGTGTGCCGAGGACAAACCATCGACACATATCGAGCAACGAGCAACGTTGGTTCCGTAATGCATGAACCGTTGAACGTATGTACAACGACCATTCGATGAGCGACGTAATCCCGGGGAATGCGTGCTCGGACATTCTGATTAGTGCTTTACATCTTACGACAATCGAACGACGTGTTATTAATTCTCCATCTTTCTTCGTTCCTTATGCCTTTGATTTTTTCGAAATACAAATACATTGATAATAATATGAGCATTGTATATTAGACAGATTATTCAATATTGATTCTTTTTGAGATTTATAACAAATTTCTAATTAGTATTAACTTTACTTTATTTAAATTTACAAATGAATCGTTAGAACATTTTTAATAGTTAAGCACACATTGACGATGGTTTAACATTTATTTTTATTTCTGATTCGTTACAAACTGTTTACCTTCTTTTTGACTTTATCTCATCAACTGAATTTCTTTTTCTTTAACGAGACAATCTTCCATGAGATACGAAAATATCATCGCTACATCGCAGATAGTGATTTCCCGTGACGTCCCACTTTCTTGCTCGTCGTTAGCGTATACCTAAACTAATTCGTTGCGTCCGTGTATTTAACCAATTCTCTTGCGGATTTGTCGACGACTACTACTTCTACGAATTAGAGTGCATGAGAAGAGAGAGAGAGAGAGAGAGAGAGAGAGAGAGAATTTCTCGATCGAGGTCACGTCATGTGGGAAAAGGAAGAAGAAGCAAAACGACGCTCTCGAGGAGTGCCTCGTAAACTAGGAAGAACGTGAATTCTCTTTCTTTCTCTCTCTCTTTCTCTATCTCTCTATCTATCTATTTATTTGTCTATCTATATCTCTTTCTCTTTATATCCCGCAAATGTATCGTTTTTTTCTTTATGTACGCCAACCAAATGATGGGAAAGCTAAAATGCACTACGAAAGATACTCTCTATAACTTTTTATAACTGTTTTTATCGTTCGTTTCGAAATAATTAAAGTATCTCTTTTAACTTATATAAAGGTTTATATATATATATATATATATATATATATATATATATATATATATATATTCGTGTGATAATTTCTCAAATTACGTGAAAACTTTTTCTATTCATGAGATAATCATAAAATGTATTCTTCAATGAAATTTTTATTGCCATCAGCGTGCAGATTGATAAATCTCTTCAACCCTCCATAACCTCAATTTTTCTATCGTGTCTAGCAAAAAATTATATGTATATCTGATGTGACAGTTATGGTCGAAAATAGATAATATAAACTTTTTATATGAAGTAAAAATTAATTTTGCGTCGCGATAAAATGAGAAAAAACTTAAAAAGTAACGATATATAAGAATACTCGATCTCGAAGTTAAATGGCTTTGTAAAGGGTTAAATTTACAATTAGTATTAGACAGATTACAATGAATATTAAATGAATCGATTAAAGGATGATAAGAAATGATTTCAACTTTGGTTAACTTTTTATCTTAAATATCATTTTAGTTTAAGAAAATTCATCGATACGGAAGTTTCATGTATTGTGTCCTTTTCCTAGCAAGTAAAATTGGATTTAGAAAGTGGAAGAGAAAATTCTTCGTATGTGTTCGCATAGATTTTTGTATCTCACGGGAGGAGAAGGGGTAGAAGAAAAGTCCGAGTTAGGAATAACGCCTAGCCGGCGAGTCTCCACTTTCCTATTTCAGATGCCGCGTTAGAACACACCGAGAAATCTGACAGCAGCAATCTCCGTGCGTCCAAGGAGAAATCTAAGCTCCCCTCGAGTTCAGACGCAATAAGATCCAACAGAGCCTTCGCATTTCGCTGCTCCTCCAACTTTCTTTACGACGACAACGAACTCGTTTTCCCCGTCCGCCAGTTTTCCTTCTTCCACTACTCTTCTTATTCTTGTCTACTTTTATGTTGTTGCTTTCTGAAAATATATATATATATATATATATATATATATATATATATATATCTTGAAATGTTCCTTTAGTTGCCGTTAAAACGATTAGCGAGATAAATTAGAAAGAATTACACAAAAAACATTTTATTTTCATAGATAGTATGTACATAAAGATTGTAACGGAAATTTATGTGATGTTATTGTGCTATCATTGGAAATATTTATTTTAATAATTGATAAGACGAAAATTATTAATGCGATTTCCTTTTATGACACTTCATCAAATTGTAATGTTCAAAGCGATTATTCGAAACTTATCCAAACAATGTTTCTGAAACTGCAATGTCTCGAAGCATTTTGTTTGAAGTTACTAACGTGTTCGGACAATTTCAGAGACAGCGAGATGAGGTTCCTGGTTTCCTCGTATATTATATCCCACTGTCCGTCTCTTTCCGATGTCAACTGGTATCCTATACAAACCATCGTCATTGGCAATATCTCTGGGGTCGCCTCGGCTGGTCGGGTAATGAATGTTTATTAGGACACGATTCGCCGACGGATCACCGTAGACTCGAGACACGATCGATATGACTCGGTCTAGACATTTCTCCTACGAAATAATTGCTTCGAGACTGACCCGACGCCTACCTCTAACACCGCTAGAAGAGAATTATTATACCGGATTAGAAATAACATTTTGCTGATGATAAATCGTTCCCTACGATCGAATTTCGTATCGAAAAACCAAACGTGTTCACTTTACGTTCGGTGAAAAACGTGGAAATACCATGTGGTATGATAAATCCTGATGCTCGAATAAAACAACGAAATCCGGAAGCACAGGAAAAAATAGAAAAAAAAGAAAATAAATAAATAAATAAAAAAAGAAAAAACTAACATCGAGAACGTAATCGTTTGGTAGCACGTAAAAATCCTACTTTGTTTGATGCCTTTGTATGAGTTTAAAAAGTTGAAATTTTATGGATTAACCATTACAACTGATTCAAAAAGCTATTCGGATCATTTACATAGTTAATAAAGGTTCTTCTCCATTGTTATTGATAGTAGTACGCATATGTACTTAAATATATATATATATATATATATATATATATATATATATATACACATACATACATGCGTAAGTACGTACTTTTACAGAGTACGCGCATGCGTGCGTGGCACTTGCATCAAATGTTCGCTATTAGGAACAAGCCGGAAATAGAAGTGGCTGAAGTTTAACTAGCTTCCCTGCGAAATGGTCTCGTTCTCTTCATCAACTCAAACTGTAGGAATTAGCTCCTGGCCTCCGTCCAGATTACTAGAAACGCCTTTAACCGAGAGCAGCAGGCTTTTACTCGTGGATAACGTAGCGAACTTAATATCGTTTATGAAAAAAAAATAAAAACAAACTCTATATTTTCTTCCATATCTTTTTCGATTGTTATCGTTATTATTGTCATTATTATTACTTATTATTATTGTCAAATCGAAATTCGAAAATATGAACGAGATGATAACGTTTATCGTTTCAAATGTACAGCTCCGCTTAATTATTGTGCGAAATCTCATTGGTGTAAGCGATAATCTCAAACGAAAAACGAATTATTCCAATAGGAGAGACTGATATCGATATGGGTACAGATGTGCGAGCATTCAAACGGGATGATTGTACAGTATCCAATAGAAGGGAAATAACTTGAAAATTGCATCGAAAGAATTGATAGGCAAGCCGTTAAATTTGGTTTCGCGGTGAATATTACAGTCACTCGAAATCGACTCTCTTCTATCAAATTTGAAAGAGAGAGAGAGAGAGAGAGTGAGAGAGAGAGAGTGAGAGAGAGAGAGTGAAAGAGAGAGAGAGAGAGATTGAGAGAAAGAGAGAAAGCAAGAGAGACTGAGAAAAAAAGATAGAGAGAGAGAGAGAGAGAAAGAGAGAGAAAGATAGATAGACAGAGAGAGAGAGAGAGAGAGAGAGAGAGAGAGAGAGAGAGAGAGAAAGGCAGAAATTGTTGCGCATGATGACGACGACGGGCAACAGCTACTAGCCGGATCACGAATTTGCACCACGTAACCTGTTTTACGTTAGCGCTTTTGTTCCGTGCGAATCTTATTAGCGACAACCATTTTATAGGGAATCGAGTTAAGCACAGTTTTCTGCATTAATCCTTCCGTTCTTCTCCCCTATCTTTCTCTCTCTCTCTCTTTCTCTCTCTCTCTCTCTCTCTCTCTCTCGCTCTCTCGCTCTCTCGCTCTCTCACTCTCTCACTCTCGTTCTATTTCTATCTCTCATTTTCTCTCTATGTCTATCCATCCTCCATCGTTCGGCACTGAAATACTTTTGGTCGTGTTCTGCGATTACCATATAATGAAGAATATTTTGAATTAAACGATCCGATCGTTTTTCGATGGAATTAATTGATCGAGTTTTACCATCGCGTTAAAAATCAAAATTTTAACAAAATCATTTTCCAAATATATTTTATCTTTCTCTTTTATAAATTAAAATGAATTATTCCAAGGAAATTAATTTTTTGATTTTTTGAAATAAGAACAAATACGAATATTTTATTTCTTTGTTTTTTAATTTAAGCAAAAAAGGCTTTTACGAAGAGTCCTTTTTTCTCTCTATAAAAATTTTGTTGTATAATAGACAAGTTTCACGTTTGATTATGCATATCGAGGTTGATCTCAAACTCTCTCCATCTCTCTCTCACTCACTCTCTTTATTACTATAGGTAACTGAATCTGTATTAATTCTAGGTAGGAATTTCTGTTGTTGGATTACACCAAGAGAGAAAGAGAGATAGATAGAGAATGAGAGAGAGAGAGAGAGAGAGAGTCGGAGAATTCGTAACTCCGAAATTCGTATCCTGGTGTGTTTGCTGGTAGCACGCGGCCGTGTAATTAATGCCCTAATGTTTAAAGTCGAAACGCGGTAATTAGCTGTGAATTTGAGCTAACGTCTGATTAAATTAAATATTCAGCTAATATTTAGCTAACGTTCATGCGCCATTACGAGAATCCTATTGTTAAATGAACGCACGCATTACGTTCATTCCAAAACCGGAAGTATGGATTTTTAATTTTCACGATACTTTATCAATACCGACGTTTTTCAAATAAAAAAAAAATTACATAACTTTTTCTTTACGTACATTTAATTACATATATCTTTTTTTTTTTAGAACCATTGCTTCGTTTTTGTTCTTGAAGAAAAATCGTCGTTCTCTTTCAGAATGAAGAAAATTTTTTTACTTTTCTCCAGCTCTATTTACTACAATGAAGAAAAGAAGAAGACGAAGGAGAGAAAAAGAAGAAGAAAAAGAAGAAAAAAATACGAATGCTAGAAGGGGGTAAAAAAGAAAAAAGAAAATAAAAGTAAAAATAATGGGTGAGTGATAAAAGATAGCGACGATTCGACGAGGAAAAGCAAAGATCGCGTTTACCGTCCACGCGTTTCCCGTCACGATCGGAATCCTCAAGAGAAATTCTCCCCTTTTATTCATCGTCCATATTCCCTCCTTCTTCTCCTTTCATCGATCGGCCAACGCCTCGAATTGTTCCAATGAGCGAGAGCGTTACATCGACTCCCTACGAGGACGAGGACTGTGTGCTCATCCATTCGAATACGATCGCACATCGACTATCTCTTTCTTTCTCTCATAATAGAAAGATAGAGACCCGTAGGCCCGTATAATTTTCCAGAACGACAAATCATTCTCGGAATGATTTTTGTTTGCCAAAGTGAAATTCGCCGGCTCGATTCGTGCGAGATTATATAGGTTGGTGAATACGTAAAAGGGTGAAGAAGGGTGAAGAGGTATAGCTTTGAGAAAAGGGAGAATCGAACGATATCTATCTATCTCTCTCTCTCTCTCTCTCTCTCTCTCTCTCAATCTCTCTCTCCCTCTCCCTTTTTCTCTCTCTCTTTTTTCTTTCACATAGTCATAGCCATTCTCTTTTTTTTCTTCTTTTTCTTCTTTCTCTCTCTCTCTCTCCCTCTGTCTATCTATCTATTTCTCTCGATTACCGCAGGGTAATCGTTTTTACTTTGGAGACTTTAACCGTTCACGCAGCAGTTTCGAGAAGAGAAAAGGAGGTTGAAGAGGAAGAGGGAGAGGAAGCAAAGGACGTTTCATTCATAGCATAGTGGAATTGCCGTCTCGTCTTGGCGACCCACATAGAGAGAGTGAAAGAGAAAGAGAGAGAGAGAGAAAGAGAGAGAGAGAGAGAGAGAGAGACCGTTTCAGCGTGCACTCCAAAAGCATTAATTGCGCGGCGCTAATAAACGACGAGCCCCTATCGTTTTCCCATCTTCCTCGTCGCTCCTGCTTTTCCGGCCTCGTGAATAATTATATGCGAGCGCATTAATGCCACCGCACGAAATGGAGACGGCGTTGCAGCGGCCGATCCTGGGGAGAAACAAACCAACAAGAAAGAGAGAGAGGGAGAGAGACTTTGCTTTGTGTTCCTTCTTGAATACTCGCTATATTCAACCTTATTATTCGAGTTTCAACGTTCAGTATTTAACGTAAGATTGAACAAATAAATAGCTAATTTAATTGAAAATTATATTCAATGAACAAGGAACACATCATAATAGTGATTCATTTATCAGGAATAAATCAATGAAATAGAGAGAAAAAGAGAATATTTTTCATTTGAAGACATTCGTTATATTCAACGTTGTTATTCGAGTCTCGATGTTTGATAATTAATATAAGATTCAACGGATACATAATTAAATTATTTAAAAATCATGAAGAATGAACTAAAAGTACTTTATATTGTATTTGTTGTTCATTAATACTTATGAATGATATAGGATATATATATAGAATAATCGCAGATATGTAACGATTGTTAAGCGTTTTTGAGACAATTTGAAAATACGTTTTATCCGAAGGAGAAGATAAATAAGAGCGAATTACTAAAAGGAAGGAGTGAGAGGTTGCTACCACGTTTGCGATTTGTTTACGAAGCCGCCACCACTACCATCGCCACTACTACTGGCACAAGCAGCCTGCGTAATTTCATTTTAGATAAGAGTCTTAAGCCCCTCACAGAGAATATTTGCATTTTGTCCGTGTATTCATCCGAGTTTGTTTGCTTTATCTTCTAGCTGCACCGTATATTTGTGTAAACTATACTTATTAATTATCGACTACTTGCCCTGCCACGTCTAACTTCTCGCTTTGTACAAACAACGAACGAGAAGAAGAAAGAAGAAATGGTGAGAAAGAGAGAGAAAGAAAGAGAATCGATAGTATTACACTAGGGAAACGCATTTAAAGCGTTTTAGATATTTTATGCGTTAACGAGGACGAAGGAAAACAGATATCGTTACGATCTCGCTCCAACGATATTATTCTACGTTACCAAAACGAAGGGTGAAATAAAATAACATTTTTCAAATTGGATTAGCCTACAATAGTACTCTATCCCGTAGAAAATAAAACATTATCGATGAATACGAAAGATCTTTATAATAAAACCAACTTCATCTACTAAATAGGAATTAAACAAAAAAAAAGGAATAACTAATACTATTAATAATTATGACATTTAATTAATATTATGTATTCACTTATATCCCATATATTCAATTTAGATGTAATATGTATATACATGCATTGCATATGTATGACTATTAATCCTGAAAAATTGGCCCATTGACAATTTCGTTAAGAGGTTAAATTTTCTCATGTAACGATTCGGGATAACTATTCAACCCATCCTGACCGAATTCGTCGCGCACCTGACGCGACCCCAATGAGAACGATAAAAATTCAAAGCACCCTAGGAACAGGAACATCTACGAGCCTAAATAGATCTCCCCCTTTTTAAAAGAGAGAGAAAGAAAGAGAAAGAGAAAGAAAGAAATATAGATAGCTCTAGATAGCCAGATAAAATGAGAGAGACAGTGTGATGGGGTAAGTGGGGGGGTAACAGAAAGGGTGCTCGAGCCGCACATTCGAATATCCTTCGAGCGACGACGTACAATGGAATACCACCCGCATCCAATCGATTTCTCCGAATTCAATTAGTCGCAGCATATTGCCGGCTGCGAATAACCGAACGAGTCCTCTGCCAGCTCGATGACAACGACGACGACGACGACGAGGACGACGACGACGTCATAGCGTCTATCGTCGAACGTTTCCCTGCGTTTACTAGATTTAGTAAGTGTCCAGTTAAACATTCATTCGACGTACGATACGTAACATCAGTCGATAAGCCAGCATTATTTTCGAGCTCTCATTCATTGTGTTCAAAAAGAAAAGTGAAAAAGAATAGTTATAAAAAAAAAGGAAAAGAAAAAAGGAAAGAATAAATAAAACAACAATTACAAATACAATTTCATAAAAATCAGGTTGGATAAAACATAAAACGTAATAAGTAAAAATCATAGAAAAAGAAAAAAGAACAAAAAAAAAAGAAAAAGAGTGAGCAACCCCACTGTGTTTTAAATTCGAAGTTGACGGTGGAAAGTATATGACGGTATACCAAAGGGGGTGGCCTTACAAATCCACCCTGACATGGTGCATATACTAAGCCACGGCGTACAGTTAGAGACAGTAGGTCGACTTATGCGAGCCACGTGCACGTTCCGTTCTAATTTGCTTACGAGCAACGGGGCCTTAAAGTACAATGCGTCGTTGCGTGGGTGAGGGGTGGCAGTAACGGTGGTGGTAGTAGTGGTGAAGAGGGGTAAGAGAGGAGGATCGTACGTGCGTCGATGGCTCTTTCAAACAATGCTAGCCGTGTCCTACTCTTTCGCTTCCTTATTGTTTTACTCCGCTAGAAGAGTAGAGTTCTCGCTATAGAAACGGGCTATTTAAATCAACGGTAAATACACAGAGAGGAAAAGAGAAAGAAAAAAAGAGAGAGAGAGAGAGAAAAAGAGAGAAAGAATGAGACCGGTCCAGGGTATTATTGGGACGCTGACTCCGTTGAGGTAGGTTCCTATGGATCTCCGTTGGATTTTAACTGACGTTAAGGGTCCCACTCTTCTTTGTCAGTCCCTTTTTTTCGGACATTTAACGTCCCTTCGAAGGGAGTTCTTATACATGAGTATACCGATCTCATGGGATAAATACGATAATACTCTTCTTCGATAGAAATTTAAATAGTGGTGTTCTTTTTACATTGGGATATTCTTATAATAGAGAACTGTATGCGAATATATAAAAATATATAAAAAAAAGGTAAAATCTTTTCGTGAGTAGTAATAACGAATAATATTCAATATAAGATAACTTCCCGTTAAAATCCGTCGAACTGAAATTGTTTCAATATGGAATTTTGAGATAAGAACGGGAAAGAAAGTTTTTATCTTTCTCCCTCTCTCTCTTTCTCTCTCTCTCTTTCTCTCTCTCTGTCTCTCTCTTTCTCTCTTCCTTTTTCAGAGTCGAAAAATTTTATTTCATTTTCTCGTTTCGCACTCGTTACGAATATATCCGTATTTAAAGTCTGGTTAAGACATTCGTAGAAAACCTGAGGAAAGTAATGTAATCTTGAAAAGTGAGAAAAGAGGGCTTAAAATTTGCATATATTTTTTAAATATGTGTGCGTTAGAATATTATATTAGGAATATTTATCACGAGTATCGTGGGATACATAATATTTGTATATTTTTTACATTGAGTTGGAAATAAATTTGTTTGATTACATCGAATCTATGGAGAAAGCATCGCGTTATATTGAAATGTTAATCGTTTTATCGTTATTTTATCGATTACATCGAGATCTCCGTGACAGGTAACACAAACCGGTGATCGATTTAAACGAACTAACGTTCGTTTGGCCTCGTTTAATTGATCGCAATTGGCCCTCTCTTTCTATTCGTGTATGATCGCGATCGCATAATCCAAATTCGATCGACGAAGTAAACTCTATTACGATTTCAGGCAGAACTAGAACGAGAGAGAGAGCTATCATAAATTGTGCGCTCAAACTAATGCCGGGGCCGTGCGGATTGAATTGCAATTAATTGGCAGTAACCGGAGTATGATTAAATTACAGCTTATTCGTCACGGCCGAAAACAGCTGCACACCATCGATTAATCACGCTTTAATTAACTTTATTCCGGTTACCGAGAAATGAACTCGAGATCGTCCAAGTTCGACCTTGATATGCATATCGTTGTTTATTATCATTTATACTTCATAATAATTGTAACGCTGACGTATATGAAGAATTTTCGGATATCGTCATTTTCATCGTTAGGACAAAAAGGAGTTATCGAAGTATGTATATATACATATATATGTCTATGTATTATGTACAAATTGTCCAATAATTCAAACAAATTATGCGTCGATAACAATAGATTTGCATTGCAGATTAGAATGACGAGACTTGGAGCATTTAAGGTAGACAAAATGATAAACTTGTTATTGATATACAATACTAGAGACACAACTTTTTTCGCGAATAATTATTCATGTTTGAGGTCTCCGATGCAACAATAAAATTCACGCGGGAAATCACTCAAGCCCTTTCTCTTTCTCCACCGTCCCTTTTTACGCGGGATAACCAAGTTAAAAAAAAAACGAAATCGTCGTCCCGGACTTATCGGATACGATCGATCATTATATTACCGTAATCCGTCTATTACGGACAGTCCTGGGGCTTGTACGTTTTCCGCGTGATTTATTAACACTGACAGACGTCGGGGTCGGTTTATAAGCGACAAATTATTCGCGAATCAAACGTTCAAAAGTATCGAGATTTGATCCATTTTCGGGATGACATATTAACCTCCGGAGTATCAGTCCGATGTCACGTTGGTTCAACCACGCATGTAACGTTGTCTATATGAGATGAATTTAGATAAACTGAGGATATGTGTATATATATATATATATATATATATATATATATATATATATAAACATAAATATGTGTGTGTGTGTGAGTGTGAGTAGTAGAAAATATATACATATATATAGTATAGATAGTCATGATGTAAATTTACAAGCGAGATATCCATTCTATTTTTGAAAATAGAATTCCCGTTAGAATCGATTAATCAAAAGTGTTATATCTTAATTAATATTTTTACTAATATTCAAATATTTAATATTCAAATTATTTGACTAGTGACCAATTAGTTAGTACGAAGTATAAATTTAAGAAAAGAGTAAGGCGATCAATGCAAATTCTCTGTTATTATTCCCACTTTGTCTTTCATCAACGACATAATGTCTTTATAATCACGCCATAAGAATAATAATCGCGAATCGATTCTAATATCATCTTTCAATATAATCTTTAAAACTTACCAACGCGATCTATGTCTTCTTGAGTGAAGTAGTGATGCATAGCTGTTACTGTGGATGGCTTTTCGGTTTGCGGTAGCAATTGAATCACTCGACCGACAGTTTATGGCCGTACGATGATCATCGCGAGCAATACAGTGGTCACTTTGCTCCGCTATTACTCACTTCCATCTCAAACACAACGACGACATCGACCGTTCGCCACTTCCGTTCTGGGATTGTTCCTGCTATTATTTCGGTGACGGCGGTACGCCCGAAATCCGCCGTTGTTGAATACGACGACGAAGATTCGCCGAACGTGCGATTCCGCGTGCGGAAATGAATGGAATTACCCGATTTAAGGGAACGTTCACACCTTCGATAAATCGACTCGGTTCATTGTACTGTTACGACGAAACGTAGTGAATGACGTTCAATTCTGTTTTAATATATCATCGTCATTGTCGAACATCAGAGTTCGTACCATCGATCGATTTCTATATTTTATTTCCATATAAAAAACTCCGTTTGTCGTTTAAAAATTTAATAAAAATAAAAAATGACGAAAGAGATCGAGTTTGGACGTAAACGAAAGAAAAAAAAAAAACACGACTCTCTCCGAAGGACACAACACACGTGACCGATTGTTTACAGTTTGGTTTATTACTTTTTAATTTTTTTTTTTCAACTAGACACGCGTCATCGTCGAAATTTATAGAAATCCATCGAGAGTTTTATACACTTTCGATACTTTTCACTCTTTCTTTCAACCCCCTACCAATTTCCTCCCTCGAACACCCCTCTTCTTCCTCTCTCTCTCCCTCTTTCCCTCTCTCCCTCTTTCCCTCTCTCCCTCTCACTCTTCCTCTTCCTATCCACTCGTGTCTCTATCTCTCTCCCCCCCCCCAAAGATCGAGGACCAGTGGACTGGTCTCCGCGGCGAAGTATCACTCTCTCCCTCTCTCTCTCTCTCTCTCTCTCTCTCTCTCTCACTCCTTTAGTTGACGTGCGCGTCCTGTTCCACGAGTGCGAGTGAGAAGTAGAGACTAGAGAAGTAAAAAAAGGAGATACGAACGGACATACGAACGACGAACGAAGAAACAACAACGAGTAATAGTAAACACTCTGATCCTCCAGATAGGACGACAATCACACGGCGACGTTTAAAACACCCTCGCAATGATAAATTATCAATCGGTAAGGAGGTTAAGAACACAGGAGAATTGTCGCACGAACCGATAAAACGAGCTCGACAACATTGTGGTACAGCGCAGCCGACGCGAGCCGATTCTGCGCAGAGTTCAGTATTCTCGTAGGCGGTTGCACGCTACTCGTGTGTAAGAGAGAAAAAGAGAGAGATAGAGATAGAGATAGATAGAGAGAAAGAGAGAGAGAGAGAGAAAGAGGGTTCGACGGTGGCGCCATCGAAGGATGAACGGACAGAGGGGCGACAACGGAGGGGAGGACATCCTGGTGCCACCTGCACTTCCCTCCTCTTCTTCTCTTTCACTTTCTCTGTCTCGTTCTATCTCTATTTTCGTCTCTCTCTCTCTCTCTCTCTTTCTCTCTCTCTTTCTATCTCTATCTTTCTCTCTTTCTCTCTCTCTTGGTAAGCTCGGCTAACTTCCCCGTTCTCTCGGCAACGCGCCACAGCCGCCTCCACGGCCTGCGGTATCGATTGGCCCAGTTGTCCCTCGTCAGAGCGCGGCGGTCGCTCTAACATCCGAACGCGACCCACCATCACCACTGCCACCTTCTTCCTCGCCATCTTCACCTTCGATCACTCCTCTTCCTTCTCCTCCCTTCTTTTACTATTTCTTCTTCTTCTTCTTCTTCTTCTTCTTCTTCACCCTCTTTCTTTTATCTATAGGTTTATTTTTTAATCATATCCTTTAACTCGTCGTCCAAAACATCTTGTCTACGTTAATACCGATTTCATTTGATAATCGCTATTATTCTGTATTTATCCTATTCGATTCTATTTTTAACTTTATCATTCTTACATTTGAAGTTACTTTATTATCTTTGTACCAAGTTTATTCTGACTGTTATTTCTTACCGTTTCACCGTTTTAATTGACTGTGTATGCTCTCTTCCTATGCATTTTACTCTTTACATTTGCTTTATGTTACTCTAGTTTCTCTTATTATTGTTACTCCATTTTGCGTTTACTTTATACTTATATGTCTCACTTTGGTTTTCGAAGTATTATCTCTTACTATCGCTTATTATATTTTTTAGTTTTCCAAACATGTATCTCTACAGAGACATAGATAAATAATATTTTTCTATTCTTTATCTTGTATTGTTTCTTAAGCTTCCACGATCTTTCCAGATATGACTTTTCTCAATTATTATTATTATTATTATTATTATTATTATTATTATTATTATTATTATTATTATTATTATTATTATTATTATTATTATCGTTATTATCGTTGAGAGATATCGTTTGTTTTGTTATCTACAAATGCATTTTTAGAGTTTACTTCTTATCTCGTGTTTCCCTTTCATCCCTGGCTAATGGTTACTCTCCCCTTCTCTCTTTATTTAATCGTTTTTGGTTTATAGAGAAAGGGAATACGTCGATAGCTACGACTACGAGGACGATGACATCTCTTCGAAAGTGGACTCGAGGATTTTCCGCTTGGTCGCGCCCTATCAAGTCAGATGATCTTTCGATTTCGCGATAGTCCCGAGACGCTGAATGTCGGTTGTGCCCTTCCGCTCGATCGCTGTAAACACTGACCAGTTCTATGCTACTACTATTACTACTACTATCTACTACTACTTCCTTCTCTTTCTTTCTCTCTATCGACTAGTCGACTCATCGATTTCAAACGAAAGAGACAAATTTAAGAAATGTATGTGCGGTCATTTCTTATATAAGGAGAAAGATGTTTGTTTTCTAAGTCTGATCGTAACGGACTATGACTACTTTCGAGAAATTCGAATCAGACAGAAAATATTTGTCGATCGATACATTTATTCTTACGAAGTACAATTAATATAAAAACTATATCATAATTAAAATTGTCATCAATCGGATAAAAAATAATCGATCAAATTTTCGTGCATTCAAATAAATTAATATAAAAATCAATAATCCTTGAAATAAGAAAAAGAAAAAAATAAAAAATAAAAAAAAATAAGATATGAAATAAAAACAGAGAAATATATCGCAATTGTTATGACTACGATAAGAGACTCATATAATAAGAAAGATAATTCTTCATCCGTAGTTATAATAGTAATAATAATAGTACTAATAGTAATAGAAGCAGCAGAAGGTTGTCGTCCGAAGTTCGATAGAAGAAGTTAAAGAATCAAAGATGTACTTTCTCTCATCGCGGAGAGGTGCGTCTAACAACAATAAGAAGACCGGGGAATAACTCGTAGAGGGAATACGACGAAGGGGACGATGTGCTGCTGCTTGCCACGGGTCCATGACTAGTGCGAAACAGAAAACAAGAGGGAGTATAAACGACAAAGGAGCTCGGCATTATTATATGCCGGGGCTTAATGCATGACAATGCCAAGCAGAGTGTCTCTCTCCCTCTCTCTCCTCTCTCTCTCTCTCTCTCTCTCTTTCTCTCTATTTCTGTTTCTCCTTCTCTCTCTTTCGTTCCTGGGTTGTTCCTGCGGGCATTGGCTCAAGCACCGCCACGGGACTGTCGCTTCACAATGCTACGCTAACAAGGTCAGCAATTAATGAATCGTTGGCAATGTGTTGCCAGAAAAATACGTGGACCTGCTGGGACCGATGTATTATTAAGGAGGCGGTTTCTACGCTTTTTTCATCCCTTAACTACTCGTTTCTCTTCGCTCGTTTTTCTTCTTTCTCTCTCTCTCTTTCTCTCTCTTTTTCATTCTTTACCATTCTTTTTTCAAAAATGTAACATGGACCAGTTCATTCGACCGATAATAAAAAAAACTTTTAATTAAAGATAAATTCTTATCGGTGTGTCCATTATATTTATTACACTTTATATCATTGAAATCATTGTACTTGAATAATTATAAAGTTGAAATCGTATTATGATCGAACGTGGAACATGCATTCCTTCTTTTTTTTTTTTACTTCAACTTTAATACTTCTCGGAAAGACGATCGATTCTAAAACGAGGGAACGCGAGTTCGTTCATCCGCGAATGTCGTGTGCCTTGGACGATCGATGTAACGGACGAACGAATCGCGAGGTCGTACCGAGGATCACCAAGGGATATATTTTACGTGGGTTAAGATACGTTTAAAGCGACCAAGTATGAGAATAAATCAAGTTCACTGGGGTCGAAATTTCCTCCGAGTCCTGTTCGGATTCGTCGCGATAGCGTTCATACTATACCATAGACAAATGTATTCTCTGTCTTTCTTTCCGTCTATTTCTATTTCTCTCTTCGTATATTCTTTCCTTTTAATAATTTTCTAAAATTATAAAAAGAGAGAAGGAAAGAAAAAAAAAACATCGTCTTCGATGATATTCCTTTTCTCACTCTCATTATGGAAAGAGATGAAATCGTTGGAAGGTAAAAGAAAACAAAAAAAAAAGAAAAAAAAAGAGTGTATAAAAATCGTCGATTTTTATCTCACGGCCGTTATCTCTTTCACGATATCGTCTCGTTCGAAGGAGTTTGAAGGATGAATCCAATAACGTTCGAAAGCGGAAAACGGCGGATGCGAAATACGCCCGCGGGACGGAAAACGTTTTCCTAAAACAGACCAATGAGCCATCCCCGTTCCACATACATCAGACTCGTCTCTTTGGGGTCCAACGCGTTCGAGTTCGTGTCACCATGAGCTCGTCGTCGTTCTCTCGTGTAACCAGAGCAGCACTACTGCTACTATATATACATGTATACATATATGTATATAGATGTGTAGCTATATAGAACTGTCCATGCATCATATGTTACAGATTGGTTTTAGGCAAAAGAACGGCTCTATGTATAATACCGCGGACGTTTCGAAGTCGGCGAGGGAAATGGTTGGAAAATAACGAAAGTAAAGCGACGACTATCTATTTTCGATCGTATCGCCAACAACCGTGCACAACGCGAGGGCTCGTTCGTACAATTTTTTATCGTTCCAGTCGAGCCGTATCCTAACGCTCCTTTCATGGTTTCAACTAAATAACATTGGAAACCAATCGATCCTTACTCGGTATATCTACGTATTATCCCAAGTCAAGAGAGAAAGAGAGAGAAAGAGAGAGAGAGAGAGAGAGAGAGAGAGAGAGAGAGAGAGAGAGAGAAGAGAGAGAAAGTAGAAAACGAGACGTCGTTTTTATCATAACGAATTTTCTTCCTCATTTTGAATTAAGGTTAAAAAAGAAAATATATACTTATGTAAAGACAGGAATATAGTACGAAATTGATAATGTCTATTTTAATTCATTCTACTCTACTTATCTGGTACATGGTTATCGCATATTTTAATGTCGCCTGATATAATAGTTCTGTAAAAACTTATTTGGAAAATCATGATCGTGTAAGATTCGACAAAGAAGAATGGAAGAATGTGAAGCATATTTTTATACCGGCGACGTGAAGCTTGAAAAATAAAATAGATCGCTCATGCAAAAATAAATCTTTCAATTGTAACAAATATATGGGACTGTTTCCAGAGCACGAAAATGTACCTTTCATTTTAGTAAAAGGAGATGAATGCGAATATTTTGTTATTAATAAATATTTCAATACTATTAAATACGACGTTGAAGATAGGAAAGTAGAGAGACAGAGGGACAGACAGATAGACAGATAGACATAGAAAATGTCTTTGGATTTCCGATGAAATGAATGAACCGTCGACCCTGCATCTCTCATGAATAAGCTTATTTTGTATTTATATAATGCTGAATGAAAAGCAGAGAAACAGTTTACTCGAAAGCGTTTATTAGTTGAACTTGGAGTTTTACGCGTAAAAGAGAGCTTTCGATGCCGCGATAAGAAGTTTTAATGCGATACATATATTTATTACATACAATTTCCAAGTTGGTTTGCTCATAGAAATTCATCGTTATTGATTGTAACAAACATGAAAGATAAATTTAAAAGTAGTGTCAGTAAAAAGCGATCGTTGATCTTGACTCGTTGTCGTTGTCGTCATCGTTGTCTTCGTCTTTTTCGTCTTCTTCGTACATCCACTCTCGACGTTATAATATTTGCAAAGATATGCGTCCCTTTGGAAAGTAAGCCAACGAGGAAGGATACTAAGGATACTAACGGGGGTACCTCCTACATACTCGCTAATTACAGGGGACACGAAATTACATAACTTTCGCGGGACTATATATTCTAATTTGCCTTGATCGTTAAAGGTCGCTTGGTCGGTCGGTCGGTTCGTCGGTCTTTTGGTTGATGCATATTCATCGGGTATTTTTTAACGAGCTTTCGTGCTACAGATTGAGAAGAAGAGGAAGAGAAAAGGCAGAAAGAAAGCTAAGTTATTTAAATAAATCTATAATATACATAATATATATATATATATATATATATATATATATATATATATATATATATATTGTAGTATAGGGGACTCCTTAATGATCCTTTTATTAAATTAATGAGTGAGAGTAGAGCAAATGTTCCCCTGCTTATGTCTGGCGACTCGTTACAATCGGAACATAATGTATCTATGCGGCATCTCCAATTAACGAAGAATGAGAGAAAGAGAGAGAGGGAGAGAGAGAGAAAGAGAACATGTTCGATAAACAATTCGATGGATCGAAATAAACGGCAATTCGTGAAGGAGTGTTTGCTTGTGAGAGTATGATGAGCGCTTATGTGAACATTCACTCGTTATAACACATATAACTATGAGAGCTGGTTTATCGTATAATTGCCTTCGTTATTAACGACTCAACGTCGCTAATTATCTCTCTTTTCTTTTCTTTCTCTATGTCCATTTCTCTTTGTCCACTGCTTTTATCTTTTTCGTTCTCGTTCGGTCAGCCTTTTATCTTCGACAATGCCAATGTATGCTCGAATCCTTTGCAGAAAGAGAGAAAAAATAAAAGAGACAAGAGTAGGAAAGAGAAAAAGAGAGAGAGAGAGAAGGAAAGAAAAGAAAAGAAAAGTAATCTTATAACTTGTAGGATAACGTAACAGTCGAGCAGAGCCAATAGAGCGAGAACACTCGGCATCTGTCCACGCTTTTACGATAGTATATAGGTACGTATGTAGCTATGTATTACATACTTACACATTGATGTTTTCCCATACGATGAAAAACACGCTTTATCGATCTCGCAAAAGTAATTTTCTTCGAGTCCTTGTAGTCACCGCGACTCGTGCAGCACGGGATCGTTTTTATGAAACTTATATTCAGAATAACTTCTAGGGATTGTTTTGACAAATGATAAGAAATAGAAAGAAGTAAAATGAAGACGATCGATCGAGTTAGAAATATTAACAATTATTTCCTTCGTTTTATAATGCAACAGATCAAAGGAGAAGTAATAGAGATTAAAGAAACCACGTGAATTTCTTCTCTTTTTTAAATTGTCGAACGAAATAGAGAGGTAAAGAGAGACAGAAAGAGAGAAAGAAAGAGAAAGAGAGAGAGAGAGAGAGAGAGAGAGAGAAAGAAGAATAAAAAGAAAAAGTCGAAGGTTTGTCGAAAGACGGCCGAATCAAGTGAAGAAGGAACTCGATTAAATTCGTTCTTTCTGCTGTGTCTATTTGAAATCGCGATTATAGGTAGAAAGAAAGAAAGAAAGAAAGGAAGAAAAAAGAAAAAAAAAGAAAGAAAGAAATATATGATATATAAAGTTCGTATAAGTCGAGCCAACTAATGAATAGTAAGAAGTGTGTGCAATGGATTATATGTTCTCGGTCAAGCCGTAACAAGGTAGTTTGCCTTTGGAAACTTGGATAGTGTCTGGTGAGTACGCAAGTGAGTGAACTACATATATATGTATATATTACGCTAAAGTGAGTAAGAAAGAGAGAGAGAGAGAGGAAAAGAAAAAGAGAGAGAGAGAGAGAGAAAGAAAAAGAGAAAGAGAGAGAGAGAGATAGGCTTAACTCGAGACTTTATGAATGCCCGACTGCAACGAAGGAGTTCAGGTAAGATAAGGGCTTTCTGCACTCTCTTCGTACTATTTCGCCTCCGGGGCTGCTGTGTGCCTCTTCTCTCTCTATCTATCTATCTCATTCTCTCTCTCTCTTTCTCTTTCTCTTTCTCTCTCTATCTATCTATCTTATTCTCTCCCCTTCTCTCTCTCTCTCTCTCTCTCTCTCTCTCTCTCTCTCTCTCTTTTCTCTCCACGTTTCAACGAAAACGTTACACCATCGGTAAATCCGAGCAACGCTTTCCCGGGCACGCAGCTACTCTCTTCTCTTCACCTCTCTTCTCCTCTCTTCATCTCTCTTCATCTCTCTTCTCCTCTCTTCTCTTCTCTTCTCTTCTCTTCTCTTCTCTTCTCTCTACTACTCTCCCCCGTCCGAGGCAACGCTTAACGACAGATTTCGTAACTTCTGCTAGAGAGCAGGCGTTAGTCTCGTTAATATTCGAAGGACGAGCCTTCATCGTCATCGTTCTACCTCCCGTTGTTCCCGACACAGCAACGTTATCGGCTCACCGTTGTCGTCCACGTCCACGTTCACGTCCACGTCCTCATCGTCGTTGTCGTCGTCGTCGTCGTCGCCGTCGTCATCGTCGTCGTTTCTGGTCTCGCCGTGGTATGCTCATCAATCGTAATAGCCGTCGATACGAACCAAATCCGTCCTCCATATTTCGGGCATCCACGCTAAGCGAAAATCGAATATTCCCCTTTCGAATGAATATATATCGAGCAAATCCACGAGAGGTTATCGGGTTTAGTTTTATTTTATTTTATAGTATTTTATTTTATTTTATTTCATTTTATTTCATTTTATTTCATTTTATTTTATTTTTTTTCTTCCTATATAATTCTTCTGACTCTTCGTATGGATGGATTGTCCTTTAATTTTGAGTATACGGAGAATGATGAAAATCTATTATTTAAGTTAATGTTTCGGTTAATTATTTTTTAAAAATTATGTCGATATTCCGTTGAAAATTTTA
This sequence comes from Vespa crabro, assembly GCF_910589235.1. NCBI lineage: Eukaryota > Metazoa > Arthropoda > Insecta > Hymenoptera > Vespidae > Vespa > Vespa crabro. Next base: position 6,267,791 of record NC_060957.1, read on the forward strand.
TTCGTGTTCTATATCTGTCACGAAGAATGGATTAATATACGTAATAAAGTAAAGTAAAGAAGCGAGAGAAAGATTTAAATTTGATGGAACGACGAGAATCTCATTCCCCTGCGTATAAACGTAAACGGTACACGTGGAGTTAGTAATATGTAGGGTGCAAAGAAAGAGATAGATAGATAGATAGATAGAGAGAGAGAGAGACAGAGAGCGAGAGAGAGAGAGAAAGAGAGAGAAAGTATTATACCAGCCTAGAGAGTGAAATTGACGAAGACGATAATAAAGAAAAAAAGAGAACAAAAAGAGAATTAGTGTGGAATACTCGTTTTAAAATCTGTTAAGGTAAATATTATTTAAATATCCTGGAATAAGAGGAATGATGATACCGCATGAACAATTATCCTGCTGAAGGAACAACGACAGGATCCTATTTTCCTATCTTCCTTTTTTTGGTTCATCTTTTATTTCTATCTCTTTCTCGGTCTAAAACGAGCTAGAAGAAGAAAGAGTGAGAAAGAGAGAGAAAGAGAGAGAAGAAACACCTGAACGGTGTTACGACTCCATGGATAACTCTTCGTTGGTAATATTATTTCAGGGGTGAGTCTCGCCACTATTTCCCTTTCTTTTTCCTTTTTTCTCTCTTCTTTCTACGCGTTGGAGTTGCACAAGCTATCTGTAAGCACGCGAGCGTGCAATCGGTGCTCGTAAAAAGAGATAGCGGCCGACGAAAATATCTGCAAAACGCTCTCGAGACTCTTGCTTTTATTCGTTTTTCTCCACGTCCGAGTTACGTCCCAGGCAGCACCCTTCTCTAAGCGTCAGCTACCCTCCTAACACCCCTAGAACTCGTCGACGTTGTCCTCGTCGTCGGCTATCTCGTCTTACCCGTCTGATATTCTTTGCTTTTAAAAGTTGAAAATGTAATAGATAAAAAGATAAAAATAGAGAGATAGAAAAGAAAAAAAAGAAAAAAAGAAAGGAATAAGATCCTTAAGGAACTTCGTTATTTTCGAGATATTCGCCGTTATCTACTCGGAAAAATAAGTATCTAGGAAAAAAACAAGAGGGAGTTATTTTATATCAAAACTATAAAATGTTTCTTCAACATGGATAGTTAGTAGTGAAAAGGAAAGAGAAAGAGAGAGAGAAAGAGAGAGAGAGAGAGAGAGAGAGAGAGAGAGAGAAGTGGTCGACAACATCGACACGACATTGCCAACGACATCGTCGTCCTGCCGAACACGTCGATGGCGGTAACGATGTTTCGACATCGGCCATGCCCGATGTTATCTTCACCTCGTGAGAATTACTTGTCGCCTCGTCGGATCGCCTTTTATGTCGGTAATATCGGCGCGTGTTACGCGTCTCATCTCTCTCACGTATATACAGAGATATACACGACAGTAGTATAGATCGATGTGATACGATAAGGATGTCTGATATATATGTCTCTCCCTCTTCCTCTCTCCCTATCTCTCGCTCTCTCTCTCTCTCTCTCTCTCTCTGTCTCTTTCTTTTTCTCTTTCTCTTTCTCTCTCTCTTTTTCTCTCTTTCTCTCTCTCTGTATATATCTTTCTCATGAAAAAGATAGAAGAAAAAAAACAGAGTGAAAGAGAAGGATGGTGGAACGTAGGGAAACGTCACGTGTACGTCACTTTAAGGGTGGCTTCAGTAAAGGACACGAAATCTTGATCGCCTCGTCGTATCGTCAAACTCAAACTCGATGTCGAAACTCGAGTTATTCAGGTCGACAGTTATGCACAGTGCCGTGTGCCTGGCTAGCCCGATGTTCCCGTCATTACGCGATATACCACAAGGATAAATCTTCGAACGTGGAAAGGGAATGCCACGCGTACCCGGATTCCAGATGCTCTTCATTGAGATCTTGTCTCTCACGGATGAACGGTGAAACGTTTCGTGAACGCGTCCTGCCAGCCGTGAAACATGACGCGACATCGACCACGACGAAAACACCGAAGGGATGATTTCTTTCATTCTAGATTGATGCTACTTTTTTCATCGTAATTTCTATCCTCTTATTTTAATCGAATCTTAAAAAATACGGATACATTCAAATTTTTTAGTATTTGATTTGTTCCTAAATTTTGTCGATTTTTCATTTTTTTTTCTTTCCTTTTTTTTTCGTTAAATGCGATGATAAAATAGTACTTAGATGTAAGATAAATTCATACTTGAAGAAAAAAATTTTGTTAATAGTCAGGGATATGACATTAAACTTTCTAAAAGACCATTCTGTCCTGGAATGTTTCTCGAAATTATGCGATAAAAGATGGTTTATCGAACGACAGTTTAAATGATAATTGTCCGGGATTAAAAGTAATTTAAGTTTAATTGCGGCAGTCCACAATATAGGAATATACCGTGAAATACGTTTTCATCTACTCGCTGAGAGTGTGCACGAAAGAGAGCATTATGTTGGTACGCTCTTACTCCGTTGGTTATCTGCTGCTCGGTACGCTTTATAAAACAGTTAAAACGCTTTAAAGTTCGTTCGTTCGTACTTTAAGCACTTCCTTTTGAACGTACCGTCTACGAAACATCGGTTAGCTCACGGCTAAGCGATAATAACGTTAATATTTCAAAGATTTAATTGAGTAGTACATATATACACAAAATATGTCTCGTATGTATGAGATCTTTTAAATTTTACTTCAACAGTAAAAATCATCTATTAACTATTAAAGTTATAAATGTCAGATAAATAATACGATAAATGTTAAATTTGTATATTCAATTTGTTGGAAGGAAAAATAAGAATTTTATGTGTAATAACGTTGAAAAGGCTACCTTAAAATTGTGTAGACGGATATACGTTCATAGATATTGCATGTATGTGTATATATATGTATATACATATAGTTAGCACTTCGCCATATTATATTCTTTAGCCGACGTTGGCGATTATGTGGATGATAAGTCGAAAGAAGCTGGGAAGCCGACTGAATTTCCGGCTAGTAGAAGACCGACTATGACCCTGCTAGGCAATTTAGGAAAGTGTGGACACGTCCGCCATAACCATCCGGATGTGTCCAGACATATGGTATGTGCACGATTAAATTGGGGTAACCGGACAATCTTCCACCATCAGACTTCTTTTTGTTTGTGAAATCTTTCCCTTTTTTCATTTTATTTTCTTTTTCTCTTCCTAATTTTTGTTTGCGCACGATTCCCTCACATTTCTGATGATTCTTCTTGAATTTATTCAAAGAAGAAATTTGGATGATCCGTTTCTTAAACGGTTAACATGTACATACATATATATACACACATAGGTTAATCTTCATTAAATATTTACATTTTCATACTTCTCAATTTTCATCTATTTCATATTTTTCTACCATTCCGATACTTATTCGCAATCGACGATAACATGAAAGCAAATAGAAGAGATTCCAAGAACACCGAGAATATTTCGATTATAATTTCCACTTATGGTTACCATTACTGCCTATAGACTATCGCGTGGCATTACCTTCTTGGAATCGAAAGCTCGCATGCAAATATGTGTGTCGTGCAATGACATTTAGAACGGACGAACGTGAAAGACCTTCTTCCCACCTCTGATCTTCCACGCGACCCTCCTTCTCCTTCTACTGCTATTGCTGGTGCTAGTGCTTTCTGCCCTTCGAATCGAGTTTCGATCTTTCGTTCCTTCCCCTTGACTCAATCCACCCATATGTATCTCTCTCTCTCTCTCTCTCTCTCTTTCTCTTTCTGTACCAAAGATCAATACACGTGCACGATTTCGCCTGCCATCTACGCTTCCATTTACTTTTATTTTATGCCTTCGATTTCATCGCAAGATCCTTTTGCAATCATAGGTATAGAATTTATCGAATCTAGTATGTGTTCTCATGTCTTTCTTTTTTTCTTTCTTTTAGATTGCTTTTCATCATATGGAATTTTAATCCACTATTTTATTCTTCTTTCGTTATAAAATAATAATTAAGAATATTTATGTCAGAATGATTAATGTTTTCTAAATATAAGTTGTACTATAAGTCTCATAATATATAATTCTTATTTATTTTTAGACATGAAAGATTACGTTAAAGTGAATTAAATACTATAGATGTATTTAAATAAGTTCTTAATTGTTTTTTTCCTTTTCAAATATTCAATTTAATCTATATAAAGTTATAAATAGTCCTGTTAGGAAATTATTGAAAACGTCGAACTAGTTGAATTGAATTACGTTTAGAGCTTGAAACCGCATCTAGCAGGAGGTATTTACTTATCCAGTGGGAAATCAAGATACAAATTTTTAAATATACCCAGATCAGAATTTATTCAACATCTGTTATTGAAAGTTCTCAAAAGTATATTAAATCTTGATTTCTCTACCGTTATTTCCTTTGCGTAAAAACATTAGTGGGTCGTTCGATAAAATCGAACTTCTCCATATCTTTATTATGTATGTCAACTTTCACACGAATATTCACGCACGTATTGTGTATTTATCGGATTATTATAGAAAAATCGAGTTACGAAAGATCTATTGGATAAAAATAAAAAATAAATTCGATATCTCTTACATAATATTATATAAAAGAAAAAAAAATTTCGTAGTGAACATTTCTAATGAAAAATATCCCGCGTAATAATAAAATTCAGTTAGTTCTACGTTATTTCGTTTTATCACGTAGTCGATGGAAATGCGATTGCCCCTCAATCTTACTACCTAGATACAACGTCGGAAGCCAGTATAAAATGAGAAATCGAGAGATAGAAAGAGACAAAAAGTATGTGTGTGTGTGTGTGTGAAAGAGAGAGAGAGAGAAAGAGAGAGTTAGAGAAAGAGATAAAGTACGTAGGATAAAAAGGTGCAAAAGAAGGAAAAGGGCTAGATCGTACATAGTGACTCGAGCAACTGAAAGAACCACGATCATTCGCATGTTCATTAAAACGCAAACGAATTCCGTGCGTCCCTTGTGCCAGTCGGTTGACTAACTTAACGGACCGTCGTATTTCTCTTCCATGGGCTACGATACATATACCTATATATATGTCTTTCTATATAAGTATATATGTATGTATAGTTGTAGAGTGTCTATGCAGAGAGCGAATAAGAAAGAAAGAAAAAGAGAGAAGCACCGTGTAAACGATTACGTGCCACTCGTGGAAGCGACATCCCTCCTCCTCTTTCTCTTCACGTTCACCATCGTCGTCGTCGTCCTCGTCCTCGTCGTCGTCGCCGTCGTTGCTACTGTCGTTGCTGTATCGCCGTTGGCAGTTCCGTTAAGCGGAGCACACGAGTTGACTTCGTCGTAGTGTGTCGTCGTTCTTTGCACGAACACACGTTGGCAGCGGCTCCGCGAATTGTTTTCTTTTCCACTCCACACCTTCGCCCCTTTCACCTCTGTCGTTTGTCACACGCGCCGCTCCTGCGAACCTCTCCCTTTACCTTGCCGTTCCTTTCACACACAACCCACTACCATCGTCGATGCACGATAGCAGCTCTGTTTCATTTGCAACCACCTCCATTAATATCATTCTGATTTATTTCTTTGTCGTACCTATTCTTTATTTTCTTTCTTTCTATCTGTCTTTCGAGTTTTATCTTCACTTTTTTTCTTTGCTCTTTGTTTTTCTTTCTCTTCTTTTTTCTTTCTTTTCTTCTTTTATTTTTTCTCTTTTTTTTTTATACAATTTGACTTAGATGCTAGAATATCGATTCGACCAGTTTTTCTATAGACTTTGAATTATTTACCCTTAACATGGACGAATACGAATATACCAATGTATTTGACTTAGATTACCATAATTATTACTAGTGCATATGTATAACGACATATACGTTTAATTTTACGGAAGAAATAATTAATTAATCGTTCAGAATGAGTCCAATAAGAAATAATAAAATATTTCAGAACGAAATGAACATAGTTTTTAATCTAATACTTCCATTTTCATGGAAGGCAAAAAAATACAATAAAAGATTAGGAAAAGGCAAGAAAATATTCATACTTTTCAGCACAGCATGCCGTACAATAACCGTCGTAAGACCGGCATACCGTAATAATGCCAGCCGATATTACTGTCCCTTCTTTTCCTTTTTTTTTTCTTTTTCTTTTTTATCCCCCTGGAGTGTCGTTTCAGCGGCTTCCGCCAATTTGAACCTATGACGTATCGATCCAGCACTCACACCATTACCAACGCTCGTCCTGCCACCTTCGTTATCCGCTCGACGATGTTACGAGCCGCGAAGGTATTACAACTTTCATCGGCATTTGACGATTCTTCCTCCTTTTCCTCCTCCTCCATTTTCTTCTCCTCCACGACCATCGTCGGGATATTACTCCTAGCTAAAGGAAAAACAAACGGCGACTCTCCACCCCCGTCGTAACGGATCCAAGTTTCACAATAATACCGAACCGTGGAAGATCGTCTTTTCTTTCGTTCCACTCTTGGAAAAGGGAGAGAAAAGAAAAAGAGGGATGAGAAAGTGAAAGAAGAAAAGCGAGGAGATAAGGGTATACTCTTTTCTTTTATATTTCGTTCGATATCGTGCGTGAAAACAATGGTAAATAATGTGAACGTATTTATCTTATTTTTCGTAGAAAATCGATATCTATAAGGTTATTAGAAAATCTAACATAAATTGGAGTTGTAATATTAGTTGTAATATCAGATTTTTATTATTATTCATTCATTGATTCTATCAATGATCCATTGGATTATGCATCATAGATATTAAATATATATACTTATGTATATATATATATTTATATTTTCAAATTCATCAAAGCTATTAATAAATGTTGAAATCGTTCTTCTATTTTATGTGTCAATACGCATATCACAAAATATCTGATTAAAAGTAAATTGTTCGTCTATAGTTTGCTTATCCATTGGGATATCCACGGCGGCTATTTGCTACGAGCAAAAGGGGTAATGACCAAACGCATATACGTCGATCAGATATTAAAGCGTCTCGAGGAAAATAGTGAATTTATCAAACCTGTTTAACGAGTCCTCCCCTCGTTTCTCTCTCCTTTCTCCGCACCGAAAACGAATTTCAAAGCCATTCTCAAATACACACACACACACACACACACACACACACACACATATATATATATGCATATATAGTATATGTTATATATCGTATCATACTGGCCGTCATGCGATTCGAAATTCCCGTTACGCTGTTGGCGGTCTAAATTTCCGCAAATAAATTATATTCGCTCATTGATCCGTCATTATGTCTCGACGGGTGTTTAACGCGTCGAAATATCGAAACGTCCGGACAATAGGATTACCAGCACATGCAATCGGTATCATCGATACAATTACTAATCACTCGATTTCATTAATTTGTCATGTTAGATATGATAAGCGATGACGTTTAACTTCAACATTAATACGAGATATGTATTTATGTGAGAAAATAAAAAAAACAAAAAGAAAGAAACAAATAAATTTCATGCTTTTTCGTGAAATTTATGCATATATATTATTTAATAAAATAAATGGAAAATGTCATGTTACTTCGTATGAAATTGTTTATTAATATTGTTTATAACAAATTGTTAAATAATTGTTAACGATATTTAATATTGTCAAGAAAATATGTTTATGTTGACATATTAAATTTTTTCTTCGAAAGTTGTATTAACCTTCATTCATTTTTAGGTAGCACGTGTTCAGTCAGCTGATCAACGTAAACAGTTTCTTTTCCTGCTATTACTATATATTGTAGTATGAGTGTAATACGGTTACGAATTATGAGTGGCAATATTTCAAAGGTGATATTTTCGGAATGAAAAGTCATAAAGACTCGAAATAAAAACTATTTCAAAAGATAAACTATCCTCATTTTATCTATGTACATTAAAACAATCGATTGATTTCGTCGATGTAAGAATATATACGTATTTCACGATTTTCTTATTTTCTTAAAAATTAATCTTTATACATCACTTAAAAAAAAAAAGAAATTTCCAAAGTACTAGTACGAAATAATTTGATATAAAATATCGATTTCATAACGAAGTGTCGACATTACAAGTGTCGCTGACAAAAAAGTTTCTACTCTAAAAAAAAAAGAAAAAAAAAATAGAAAAGTCAAGAATAAGGAAGATAGAAGGATGTATAAGAGTTAAAGGAGAGAGACAGAGAGAAAAAGAGAGAGAGAGAAAGAGAGAGAGGAAAGATGGAGGGAAGATATTTTCGATGAAACTTCGCAGTCAGCGAGTTTTCAGTGGATTCGAAAAGTCGGCCATTGGGATGCTCTCTCTCGCGTAAAGCCAGTTGGACAGTTCGCGAACGTCGGAATATCTCTCCTAGCGTACGTGGATAGATATATCTAACTTGAAGGAAGTGAAGGTGGAGGTAGAGGAAGAGGAGGAGGAGAATGAAGAGAAGAACAGGGGTGCTGTGGAGCGTAAGCGAAGGAATGGAAATATAGGCGGTCATCCCCTAAACCAAAGTAACGACAGCCGACGCCGGCACTGTCCATACGTCTTCTCCCTAAACCGGCCAATAAATCGAAGAAATCGATGGCTGATTGAATGGAACCAAGTAGTAGATTGCCACACTCTCCTCTCTCTCTCTCTTTCTCTTTCTTTTTTTTCTTCTTTTTCTTTCATTCTTTCTTCTCTGTTTCCATTCATCGTCCTTACCGTACTTTCACGACTCTTCAAAATTGTGTGTGGCAAGAATCTATCACAGGACTTGAAACGAGCAAGGATCCAAGAATTTGTCGAATTCGAGGATTCTTTAAAGAAACATTCAACAAACGTCAGATTAACGTTTGTCCATTACTTGCTTTATCGATTCTCTCCCCCCCTCTCTCTCTCTCTCTCTCTTTTTCTTTCTCTTTCTCTTTATTTTTCTCTTTCGTTCTTTCTTTGCTCTACAATAGACAAGAGAAACAACACCAGGCCAATGTTTGGCAAGAGCTCTTAATTTATTTAGACACTAAGGTTCACGAGGACCCGTTAAAGGAACGTCGTTTCGTTCAAGACGACGTCTCGACGCGAGTGATTCATCGATAAGACGTAACGAGAACAATACTTTTCGATACATTTATCTGGTACTAGTTGAGCTAGCAAATTTATTTGTGTCTTTTTCTAATTAACTTCGGCTCTGATAAATGATTGTCTTCGTTATCAAATTTGTGAACTGGAAAGAGAAAAAGAGAGAGAGAGAGCGAAAGAGACAGAGAAACAGAGCGAAAAAAATAAGAACAAGAACGAGAACAACAAATTCTATATAAAAAGGACATTTTTGTTTGCAAGAATGTCTCATTAATTCTTACTATTTCATTTCATTCGAATAAAATATGCGTTATGTTAGCTTCATCATATCGTCAACCCGTACACGTCATTCAACGTACATATATGTGTATATATATATATATATATATATATATATATATGTACTTATATCCGTACGTACATAGGATACATAGAATGTCTCGTAATATTCGATGATACGATCAAGATCGTTGCTTATATCAACGCAAGCGTTGTGGATGCATCGACTGGAGATCTAAATGAGACACGACAGGGTCGTAAATGCGCGAGGGCATGTCAACGTCAATCCGTCCAACCCCTCGCAGCTTAAAATTAGCAAGGGTGTCCCGAATTTCAAGGAGTCACAGAATAGTGAAGGAGAGGAAGAGAGATATCCGATCGGTGTTTCTAAATCGTACGAAGGGTATCGTTCTGGAAAACGCAAAGGGATAAAAGAGTAGGACATGGTAAAAGGGGTGTAAAAGGAGTAAACTTCATAAAATGGGGAGTGTTAGAAATCGTCATGCATTTGTCTTTGAGATAATACTGAAGGGGTCCGGGATTTTTAAGTTACTTATTAAAATTACAAAGGGATGTGACATTCGTTGAACGTAAGCGACAGTAGATGAAAATAGAAAGATGGAAATAGAAAAAAAAAATTGAGAAAGAAAAAAAAAGAAAAATGAGAAGGAGATCGGATTGACAAGGAACGTGAATCGAAAGCTTTCTGTCGTTTCTGTGTCCAGATTGACATACAGGTAGAAATGATTCAAAGACCATCGGATGGGTGCCAATAATCCAGAATTGACGTATATGAACGTCCGTTCATATTCTTCGATCGAATACTAATGAGTCGTGTGGATAGATCGCTTTTAACGAATAAGTACCACGAGTTTGTGGAGGTACGAAATGCGACCGGCATTCGGAGGACGCCAATAAAAGGGACGACGACACGATGTAACGTGAAACTGTTAACTTGCAAGGATCCAAGAGTACGTACGTTTTCAAGAGTGTAACGACGACGTGAAATGTTTACTATCCGTTCTCGAAATTTCTCTTATTTGCTCTCTCTCTCTCTCTCTCTCTCTCTCTCTCTCTCTCTCTCTCTCTCTCTCTCTCTCTCTCTCTGTCGTCTCGTTTCTATTAGATATAACGTGTTATTACGAAATATTCGAGCAGTTCGAGCGGTTAGGTGACTCTTCGTTATCGAGAACACGATTGGAAAATGATACGAAAAGTTTTCGATTGAGGTCTTCCTGTCGAAGAAAATGAAACGAAACTCGAAAATACTCTACGAGATATCATTTTGATCGTTCTTCTCTCGTCATTTGGTTATTTTATTTTTTAATATCTCTCTCTCTCTTTCTCTCTCTCTCTCTCTCTCTCTTTGTCTGTCTGTCTGTCTGTCTGTCTATCTCTCTCTCTGACGTTAAACACGATAAGAGGTAAGATAGTACGTTTTCCGATTTCCTCGACAATTTTATCGGCGAACAATCGACCATCCGCAATGTAATATTTCTAAACTAGGCAAACATATTTCAAGCGAGCGACGACGCTCTGGGATATCTTTTATAAACCAAAGAAAGAGAGAAATAAGCGAAAAAAAAGAGAAAGAGAGAGAGAGAGAGAGAGAGAGAGAGAAAGAGAGAACTAAAGGGACTAAAATAAGAAAAGATAGAAAAAGAAGAAATGCAAGGATATCGACTTCGAGAAGAACTCGAGCCAAGCAGTACGAGTTGCTTGATATTGAGAAGTAAATTGAATCTGAACGCTATCATAAAAGATGGATATCAACGTTCGCCATTCTCCGAATTTTCTCTTTGCCCTATGCCAACTCGAGCTCTACTATCTTCTCCAAATGTTCTTTATCAAATTCGTTATTAACTTTGTTTCGTACATAAGTTTTCTCTGATTGTATGATCGATAAAAAAGAGAAAAGAAAGATAGAATATTTTCGTTGTTCGATTAATATGAAATAATCGATGTATTCTTTTTAAATAATATAAATTCAATTTTTCATTGATCATATACCATACGTTCGTATTAAAAGCACGCGATGAAATTTCTTGTAGAACGTCGAACGTGCTTTCGTTTGGGAAGCACCAATTAAGTAGTTGAAAGCATCGAAGAGACGCGAGCACCCTTACCAACATCCTTATCGTTTAAAGCACACATGGTAAGTAAATTGCGGAAACATGATACGTATATGTATATTTGTGTGTGTGTATCTTGATAGTACTTTGATCAACCGGCCTTAAATTAGTTTGTTAGCAAAGTATTAAAAGCGTTTTAAGTAATAAGGGCGTGTAGCTCGTGATTCGATTAATTTTGCTGTCGCAAAGCCGAATTATTTGTGAGTTAAAAATATTTTTCCTCCCCCTTTTACCATTACTTATATACATATATGATATTCCTTGTACTGTATCTTCTGTCGTTTTTATTAATGAAGCAAGTACCAAGATAATTTCAATTATTTGGACAAATTTATATCTATATATATATATATACTTACAAAATTCAAAATCTACTTGTTTAAATTAATCAGTAATCATTTTAGTTCGTTTATAATCCCTCGAAAATTATGTTTATCGATGAACTCTTTGCAGATGGACGCCCTACATGACTCTCTCTCTTTCTCTCTCTCTCTCTCTCTCTCTCTCTCTCTCTCTCTCTCTGTCTGTTTATATTTTGTTTATCAACGTTAATAAAACCGACCTTCTCTCTCTCTCTCTCTCTGTACACCTGTTGCTACGCAAGCAAGCAAGCAAGCAAGTAAGCAAGGAAGCAAGCAAGCACGTAAATAACTAATATTAAATTCATTTACGTGCGCGCGAATACGTTACCACGTAGCAAAGGAAATCATATAGGAGAGATACGATCGGAGATCGGACGATAAACAACAAAGTGCGAGAAGTTCGATGTGTATTTCTCGGAAACGATCGGAAAACGATGCACCTTCGAGATTTAAAACTTACCTATCTACCTACCGATTCTCACATATCTTCGATGGTACTCGATATCGTTCGTTCCCCGTCGCGTTCTACATACATATCTTGGATAATATTCATGACAACGTCTCGAACAGATTGTTCGATTTATCGGCTCGTCGTGAGCATC
>NC_060957.1:6287661-6305161 GCF_910589235.1 Vespa crabro
TCTCTCTCTCTCTCTCTCTCTATTTTACACACTCGTACAAGTAATAGGCAGTTATAATAGATTTATAGAGCATCAATATATGTATATAATCATATCGTGTGAACTATAGAGGTATCGGGTAACGATCGTCTACATAAGAATAATCATAAATCGTGGAATAGATAATAATGTTCAATACGTTGTATAAAATAATTGTTTAAACTGACACTCGATTTATTATTACGGGTTACGTTGGTTTATTTCGAAGAAACTATTTGTTGGATTAGTGTTATATAAAAGGTAGAAGTAAACAAGGCTTCTCTCATGGTTCTCAAAGTTGCAAGAGTTTATACGAGCGCAGCTAACGAGTTTGTTAAGTTCAATCGGATCAATATGTCTGTTTGATTTGAGTAACTGCAGCTTAGGACATTTGTTAGGTTAACACGTGTAAATATAATGATATTGAACGATGTATGTATATTATAAATCATACTTTTAAAAATGAAAACGTATCGAGAACTTTTTGATCCAAAACAACTTTTACATTTGATTTCTTTTCATTGGAATTAAATTATTAGGAAAATTTATTTCTCTTTATAATATAATTTTTCATTCGATGTTAATTTTTATCTTTCAATCATATCGAAAAGATCATGATACACGTAGATACATTTTCAACACTTTATTTACCATTAGTTTAATAAATATGTATATTTTCGTTCCGCAGGTGCGTAAGGAATGTATACCATGTAAATCATAAGAAAAATGTGACAGAGCGATAACGAGAATCGGAATACCCTGAAAAGATGATAGGAAGAATAGAACCGAAACGAAGGGTGACTCGAAAAGATGAACACGAGAAAGAAAGGGAGAAAGGAAGGAAGGAAGGAAGGAAGGAAGGAAGGAAGGAAGGAAGGAAACAAGGAGCAAAAGACAGAAATAGAGGGAGAAAAAGAGAGAGAAAGAGAGAGAGAGAGAAAGGAACGGAATGGCATTTGCACTGGCTCCCGGCCAAATCCCACCTCATCAAAATGTCGGAAAGACGGCTCCGGACGACGAGTCGGAGGCAACACGGTCTGAATGTCATCCCTTGAGGAACTGTCCCTGCGATATCCCTGGTTAAAAGGGAGAGAGGAAGGAAAGAATGGTATTCGCAGGTTTCCTTGATACTTTTGGCCGATGCAGGATAAAAGGATACGATAAATACGATGGAAATCGGAAGTCATTACTCACGTGTCCCACCATTAACGTCCTCTTTTTGTCTTTTTCTTGTAATATATATATATATATATATATATATATATATATATATATATATATTACATATATATATATATATATACATACATATATATATATATATATATATATAGACGCGAGGCGATTCAATGACCATCAAAATGGAACACAATGATTCTCCATTATTTTCTGTGGGAAATATACTGTACAAATTTTTTACGAACAGATAAGACTCCATCGATATTAATTTCACTGTGTTTTATAGGATGTTAATCGTTTTATGCGTTCCGTTAATACTTAAATTTCTTTTCAATTCATAAACTATTGAGGGATAAATTCACAACGTCGATATTTCGTGGAATAATTTGCTCCGGTGATCTGCCAAATCGAATAACCACGTTGTTACAAAGAATATAATTACGAATCGAACAGCGTAATGATATACTCTCTACTCATCTCTGTCTCGTTCTTACGCTTCGATGAGTTTAGATCAGTTCGAAATTATCCGTTCTTTTCGAGGGGTAGACTGTAACGCAACGTGCCCATTAAGTCGACTTAACGTTGAGAATCTCTATGGGGTTCCCTACAATTACGCTTGCGTTTTTCAACCGATCGACCATCTTTTATTCTGGACATATGGTGCTGCCGCGAACAATTTTTTAAATTAGTAATCGCTCGATCGATTTCTTGCAAGATCTCTCTCTCTCTCTCTCTCTCTCTCTCTCCTATTAAAAACTTCAACAAATATTTTTTCTTTTCATAAAAATTACAATCATTCTACTGAAAGATATTTTCCAACGACGATTTTATAAAATAATTCATTTTCCATCTCGTAAATTATGCTAGGAAATGCTCGTTATAAGATTATCCCAAGGAAATGCGATTTCCTTACTTCGTCGTTTCGCTATCGGCTTATCAGCGAGAGAGATAGAAAGATAGAGATAGATAGATAGATAGATAAATAGAGAGAGAGAGAGAGAGAGAGAGAGAGAGAAATAGTCCGATAACAGTAGCAGAAGGGAACAGGAGTACTAATAACGTAGAAGTTCGTCGTCTACGTTACAATTTTTCTTTTTCCTTTTGTATATATCCACGAACAATTACCTTCGCGACGAAAGAAGTCCTGCGGACCATGAATAAGTATCCTCTTATTTCACTTTTGACAATTTTATTACGACGTCTTCTTCAACGACATCGTCATCGTCTTCATCGCGGTACAGTTTTTTCTTTTCTTCTAGAGCTTCGAGATATCGAAGAAGAATCACTTTGGAGGAACTATTGAAAACTATCAAGCGGAAGCTGAGTAACTGGAATAACGACTTTAATCGATAACCGATCGTTACTCTACGGGTGAAGCTTCATTTACTTTCCTTTTTCTATTTCTATTTCTATTTCTTTTTTCTTAACCTTACTGTCTTTGAGTTTAGTCATGCGAGCTATAACACATTATTACAGAGTATTGAACGCCGACAAAGAGAAAGAGGAAGAGAGAAACATGGTCGAATAAAATCATTACTTCTCGAAAAGGGACAACGATATCGATACAAGGGTCTTAACGTTTACCTGATACACCTGGCGGTATTATAAAGATTATGCTAGCTGGGTCATCGCCGCCCCTAACCAGGAAAAGGCTCTTTCGTGTTCGTCGGTACAGAAATAAATAAGTACGCAACGAGGGAAACCCTATGCAGGTGGTCCACCCTCCCCGTTTCATTGCTTTGTTCCTCGCTTCAGTGTAGCGAACGTCAATCAAATACCGAGCGCCCGGAGGGTTTCGAATTAGGCGATACACACTAGCACGCATGACGTATAAAACGAGGGTCCACGAGTATCGTCATACGAAATTCAGCCTTTAGCAAAAGGAAGCACCAAGTCGGAGCAATAAGCCTAATTGCTATCTGCTTTGAGAGAATTTTTTAATTTACTATTCTCTCTTTTCTATTCTTCTTTTTTATTCTTCTTTTTTATTTTTTTATTTTTTTTATTTATAATAAATGTTTCTTCGACAGAAATAATTATCTATTTACGAGTTAAATTACAAATAAAATTTTCATATTTATCATAAGAAAATAAATAGAAGGTCATTGGAGAAAAGACTGACGATTGTAAGTATGCTCATGAATACGGAAAATGGGAAAGAACGACTATTTACTTCACATTTAGTAATATCTCGGCCAAGCGTAGGTTATACATATCTACCGTTTGGTAGATAATCTTTCACTACAGTCATAATTAGGCCGCAGGAGATTCACCCTGAGTTATATTTGAAAATGTGTCTTGTAAATACGCTCGCAAATATCCTTTACCAAAACAGAGAAGGCCGTTTTGTTGGTCCATTAATAATAGAATTTCACGGTTTTTTGCAAGACACGAAGATATATATTTCAGATGGAAATGATTATAATTAATTTCTTGATATTGGATATTTAATGAAAAATAAAAATTTATATTTCATATATATATATATATTTTTTTCTTTCTATATCAATATTTATTATATAAAAAAACAAAAAATTCCAAACATTTTTCTAATTATCGTTCAGAAATATTTTGTTTCATAGCGTCCGATAAATGCATCAATGAAGCATAGATTCGGGAATACATTACTCGGTGCTTGTTCACGATGAATTATTGTCCATCATGACGATAGAGAACAATCCTTCTCTCCCACGGCTCACGAATGCATTTAAACGTCCTTATAGCTGCATATATTTTGTCCTTAATCCAAGAGAAATACCAATCGATATTAGAAGGGTGGTCGTCGCGTGAATCCTCTGCGGTCGCGAACTCCATTCTCCATTCTCTAATTACCAGTCTTTGGGTGGGAAACAAAAATACGATTTAAGCGATAACGAATGTACGTACGATCGATATTTTCTCTCTCCTTCCTTCGAGATAAATAAATAGGTGATCTGCTTCAATTTCTTTTTCTTCTTCTTTTTTTTTTCTTTTCTTTTCAAATTCTCCTTTTATTTGATTCAATTTCAATTGTAATTTAAACTTTATATTCAGGTCATTGATTTCTGGCTTCCCTTCATAATTGTTTGATCACAGAATCACAGAAAAAAGTTGTGATTTATAAAAGAAATGAAAACATGAAATTCAATGATATTATCGATAACTCTCGAAAGTTTAGATATTCGAAGATTCTTTATAATTGTATTTAAATTGAAAGTTAATATTCTTTCTCCGATCTTCACTATTACCATCCACTACCTTCTACCTTCTACCGTCTCTCTCTCTCTCTCTCTCTCTCTCTCTCTCTCTCTCTCTCTTTCTCTCTCACTATCCGGTTACAAACGGTCGCACGAGCAGCGACGCAGCGGTCGACGGTTCTCGTAACGAAAGCCACGTTGCCCATTACGCGGCGGTTAAGCCGGATAATCGATCGGCCGTGCGGTGGAAGCGGGGAAACGGTAGCGGGCAATAACGGTAGTACGAGTAGAGCAACGACAGCGACGATGGCGGCAGCAGCAGCAGCAGCAGCAGCAGCACACGCACCGGCACAGATAAATTAGACAGCCTGCCAATACACCGCTCATTAGCGTGCCAGCCGCAGAAAATGCCGCGGGCCAATTATGAAAAGCGAAGTTGCGTCGAATAGATGAGGGAGAGAGAGAGAGAGAGAGAGAGAGAGAGAGAGAGAGAGAGAGAGAGAGTTACCAACAGAAAATGCAATCATCTTTTGAAAAAACTTTTGAATAAAAAATAATAAAGAAAACAAAAATAAATCGTTGAACACACATAAAGATGAAGTTTTCAAGATAAAAGAATAAAATAGTTTCGTTGAGTTATTCTATCTGCACGAATTTAAATTGAAATGGCGGGAAAACGTGTAGACAGACGTAACACGTATACATAGACAAAGATACAATCAGAACGGAACCATGTATATACATAAATGAATACGAACGTAGGAGAAGTTGGCGGTCGAAAACCGCTGTCCTTTTCACCCGGGCTAATTCGAGCGACATCACCACGGTGCAAATCGAATTAATTGTTATCCACGTTTTGATCCTACGTTACGCTGCGCTTCGAGAACGTCTATCAAGCGTTCTCTCTCTCTCTCTCTCTCTCTCTCTCTGTCTCTCTCTCTCTCTCTCTCTCTCTCTCTGTCTCTGTCTCTCTCTTTCTCTTTCTGTCTCTCTTTCTCTCTTTCTCTCGTACTTGCAGAGAACCAACCAACCATCATCGCAAACCGTGACCACCGCGAGCCGCACTGCCGCGGCTTTTGGTTTCGCGTTTTAACGCGTTGCCATGAGTGCGGAACGTACATACGTACATAGCGTGTACATTTTTTGAAAGTCCTTCTCTATTACAACGTAAAATCACGACAAAATTTTTTTCGAACGTATATACGAGCTGGTGATATCTCTTTTTTACAATGATTATTCTTGTCATCGAGATCTTCCGAGCTTCGTTCAAATTATACTTATTTGTATATATATATCGTACACATACAAACACAGACACACATAGATATATATATATATATATATATATACATATTATAGATGTACATATAATTGTGATTCACTCGAATTCAATCGAATCGCGTAATCAACGCGAATCATCTACTGGAAATTCGAGATTGTTTAATTGGCACATGTTTTTTACGATTTCATGAATACCACCACTGTTCCAAGATTTTCATCGATGCGGTGAATAAAGTTTGTTGTGAACGTTTTTTCTGTTTTATTTTTCGTATTCTTTTTTCTTTTTTTTATTTGGAAATGGTGATGCTAGCGGAGGTGGTCTACTCCCTCTTGGCAAATATATCACGTTAGATTAAGCAAATCCCGGTATTATAGTACGCTCGCTCGTCCGTTCGGACGTGGTAATCGTTTTACGCGAACCTAACTGCATCTCATCGTTAACGTCGTTAACTCAACATCGTGTTAGCGTCGATAACGAGGAAACTTCCTGACGATCGAACGACGAGGATATATCCTAAAAATATTAGAACGAAATATGAGATACAAAATGGAATTCGAACGGAAATGTATACGTTCAGATTTCTTTGATGATAAACAATTTTTATTCGTATTAATAAAATAAAAGAAAAGAAAAGAAAAGAAAAGAAGAAGATAAATCTTTCATGTTTCCTGATAGTTGACAGTCTCAAATAATAAAATTATTAAACATTTTATATGAACGGTCAATAATAGAAAAAAAAAAAAAAATTTTTTTTTCATTGACAAAGATAATTATCTGGTTTGTTGATATAAAAAAGAAAAAAAAGAAAAAATAAAGAAAAAAGATAGGGGTAGAGTCCATATGGCATGAGTACGCTTTGGTATACACATTGCACAAGATTCGCGGAGAATCTCGCGTTAAATTTGCACTGGCTGGCAATCAGCCGCCATTCTAGCGGCGTTGCGCCACCGTTACGTGCTACGCTTACCTACGTTATTACGTGAATATGTGACCACCACTTGCACCAACACACCCTGCGCCACGTAATAGTACGATGGCGTTTCTCTCGGTGTCCTTCCCAACCCTTTTCTCTGTCCCTGTCTCTTTCTCTCTTTCTTCCTCTCGGTCAGCATCGTGGTCTAGACAACACGTACGCATCGGAGGAGCCTCGGCCTTAATTAGGCCCCTACACGTCGCTCCGACCGTTCCATTTGCATCCACCTCTTGGAGTTCCTACTTTAAGACTATTAAAAAATACCAGGGCTAATCCTTTCGGAACGCGGCTGACTCTACTACGTGCGCTACTTTGAAACGACGATCCGTTTTAAGGAACATTTTTTCTTGTTTTCTTTATCTTTCTTTTTTCTTTTTTTTTTATTATAACAATAGAACCTTTTTGTGAAGATTTTTATATCGAAATATATATTTGAACATAATTATCTAAGAGAATATTGTTTTCTTATAGAAGACAATTTGTTCGTTTCGTTTTTTTTTATATTTGAGATATATCGATGAATAAATCAATAAATATTAAGAAACGATAGCACATAAGAAATTGTACGGTTTTAATACGAATAGAAAAATTTTTTTTCTTCTATTAAAATTACGACGAAAACGTAACGAATCTCCTGCGAATTCACGTGAAATTAAACGTTATTTCCAGAGGCTCGATAATGTCACGCATTTGACGTTCCGACATTTTCCAAATGAATCACGTTATCCTATCGCACGATGAATTATAATATATAATACATATGTGTATATATATTTATATAAATATATCTACCTACACATAATTAGTGTAAAATTCAAATCGAAAGAGCATCATGATGTTGGATACATTAACGCTCTTGTGACATCCATTACGGTATCCTCGACGATGGTATTACGGATGCGAAAGTGCATCGATATAATTCGTCAAAGATATAACTCGAAACCATCTTCGAATCCGTGAAAAATAAAGAAAGAAAAAAAGTTACATTGCTCGATACACGAAAAATCCACCATACAGGTTGGTTTTTACTGAAAGCTTTTAGGGCAATAGGATCGAATGAAATCAAAGCGATTCCATTGGCCAGGTTAATCGTCTTGAAAGGGCTCGTGTAGTATCCATTTTACGTTGTACACACACTTAGGATTTACATGTGTGTATATGTTTGTATATATGTGTATGTGTGTTTGCGCGCGCGCGAGCACATGTATGTGTGTGTAAAAATAAATCTCGTCCATTTAGAAAACCAAACAAAAATCAAATAAAGAGGCAAATTTTGCGTTCGTTACATTCTTTTATAAATCGATGTAAACCATGAGATAAAAAAAGAACGATTATAAGAAGAATGGGAATACTTATAAAAAGAACGACGTCATGTGAGATATACATACATTTTACGAAAGGTATGGCTTCCTTTACAACGTCTATAAAGCGATAACACGAAATATAGACGGCTCGAAGTGCCAGCACTTTTCATAGAAGAGAAGAGAAACGCCAGGATGAGAGAAGCACCAGGATCCTTCTTCTTCCTTCTATGTGAAAAGATGTGGCTTACCAAAGGACCTACACGAGTGCACATTTCTCTCTCTCAGTCTCTCTCTCTCTCTCTCTCTCTCTCTCTTTCTATTCCATCTTTACTACGCCTTATTTTTCTCTTCTCCCGCAATCACGTCTTCCAAGTAGCGCTTCTCGAAAGGCACTCTCTTATTTGCAACATCCGCCATACGTTTTCGCTTGAATATGCTCTCTCTCTTTCTTTCTCTCTTTCTCTTCCTCTTCCTTTCTCTCTCTCTCTCTCTCTCTCTCTCTTTCTTTCTCTCTCTCTCTCTCTTTGTCTTTCTTTCTCTCTCGTCGCCTATAATTGAAGAATATTGCCCCGCAAGACTCGCAAATGGAACGCGACTCTAATTTCATTATCCGAGGCCGAGACATATTCCGGCGTTCGCCACAAAGGAATACCTTAACCACGCTGACTCGTCTACCGCTTCGCCTATTGGATTATGAGAACGGTACTCGAGTATGAGGAGGAAAAAGAGAAAGAGGAAGAGAAAAGGAGAGAGAGAGAGAGAGAGGGAGAGGAGAGAGAGAGAAAGAGGAAGGAAGAGGATGACGACTGTTGGAAAGTATATTCCATGAGAAAAGCGTAAGAATATATAGTTAAAAGAGATGTTTTAATAAAAAAGAAGAATAAAAAATACAAAAAACCAAAAGAATGTTAAGACCCATTGAACAGATTATCGATCGATTCATTGTATATAAATACATCCATAGATGAGAAAGTGCATATATTTACGATACTTCTTCAAAAATAATTATTTTCAAAGGGAAACGTGTTTGAAAAGGTTATTGAAAAGTTATTGAAAATCATGGAAAGTTATGATGGCGACCGTACCGAAGTTGAAAATATTAAATACAGATGACAGGAAGGCGTGACGTTTGTGTAATAACGGCCGGGAAATTTTTGCTATAACAGAATTTTCTAATCGAAGGTAGCAAATCGAGTTTTTCGTTTCAACAAAAAATATCATCGAGCCGATCGTAAACTTTTAAACGGTGATCGTACTTGATAATCGATTATACTAGAAACTCTCATCGAGATTCATAAATCGTTAGAAGCCGAAGGAAATCCTTTTTATTCCATCCTTTTCTTTCCTTTTTTCACTTTATATTATAACCTTTTTCTCTCTCCCTCTCTCTCTCTCTTATCGTTCTTCCAGCACTATCTTTTAAACGCTCTTTCAACAGAGAGTAGACGCGACTGGCCCGACCATAAAGTTGCGAATCGATACCTTTCTCTGTTCGACAAAGAGGCTATTTGCCGTATTACCAAAGCTATATAGCGATCCTTCCGAAACGACCTGTAGTATTAACCTTTCTCTCTACGGTGCTCTTACAGACTTCCTGCTCGATTTCACCTTCGGTAAATACTTTTAGCCTGGGGCTTGCCTCACCGGAGAAAGTTCTTTTTCTTTTTTTCTCTCTGTCAGATAACGTCTAACAATTAAGTTGGACGCGTCCGCGACGTAGGATCGACGTTGGAGATGCGAAAGATTTATCAGAAGTAATGTAACAGAGGAGATACTCCATTTTATAATCAATTTTTTACTAGTCAAATAAATATTGAACCATTTAAGCAATCAAATAAAATATATATTATTCTTCTCAACGAAAAAAAAATAGAATTATCATTTCCATTAAAAAGGATCTCTGTTGAAATTTTACATCGAACCTTTGGTTGACCTTTTCTACTGAAAACATGAAATCTCGTTTCAATTACTGATCACTGTCATCGCGCGTAAAAGAAAAAAAAATCAAGCGAAAAAATGAAGAAGGTGGTTCCCTAAAATTTAATCCATCATATACATATATATTTATATATATATATATATATATATATATATATATATATATATATATATATGTATGTACCATAGGAATATGTATGGCGACGATGATGCGATCATACGAGCCACGAACTCGGACATTTACACGCATTTAACCCTTTGACAAGCGGAAACACGCACGGCAAATCAGAATCGGCGAGAATGCGCGTACCCGTGTGGTACAAGCCCCTGTTCCTCCCACCATCACCACTATCGCCGCTACTCCCCATTCCTCCTTCACCTCTCTTCTCTCAGCACACCACGCACGAATTCGAGGCATGCATCGCCATCCAATTATCGCAGCTCGCTGACGCTAATTTTGGCCATTCAGATATCATTTCATCCGTCAATGGTACCCTGATTACCAATTGTATAACTCCTTTTTTTACATTCTCTCTCTCTCTCTCTCTCTCTCTCTCTCTCTCTCTCTCTTTATCTCTGTCTTACTCGTATACTCATTCAGACAAAATATAGAGAGAAGGAGATAGGTAGATAGATAGATAGATAGAGAGAGAGAGAGACACGTGTGTTAAAGCTCGTCATAGTCATATAGCGTAGATAGACACGCGTCTGTCCTCTCTCGCGTACAATAGCGGCTTTCGAAGCGATCGTGCGGTCGAAGTGCGACGATTGCACTCCATCACCATAATATGCTTCGGCGGTTGGCTGTCAATTTTGCAGCTTGCGGTCGTAAACATGGGTATTCCATTCGGGAGAAAATATTCTGATATTCGGTATGTCCCAACGATGATCAAGACAACAAAGATGTCAACTGTCGTGATTATTAATTATACGATCATTTGTTTGTGTGTGAAAACATGTATGAACTTTTTTTTTAGTTTGAAAATATTCAGACGTAAATGTCTATCGTATAGATTTATGTTTTGATTTTTTATGGTCTTAAATCATAACATCGTATGAGCAAGCTTCAGTTTTAGTTTCGTTTCCTTTCGATTCTTTTTAGATTAATTCTATATATATATTTTTTTTTTATTTAATCTAGATTATCGTTAATTGAATATCAAATTAATAATTCTTTCGGAATATGATTTTTAATGTTTAAATTCGTTCGAAAAATGAAACGATTATCTTGAAATCGACGAAATAATTAAATGATTCTTTTTTCTCTTTTAACATCATCCTCGAAAACGTTATTAAATTGTATAATTCAGTTTATTATTTACGATTCTCTTTGAGTAACATCATCAATGTTAAAAATGATAAGCAAAAGGGCACGTACAATGGATTCAACGAGTTAGTAGAAAACTATTAGTACTACTTTTATCGCGATCACTGTGAAAGGGTTAATGTCGTGTAATATGCCGTTCCTAAATTAATAAAAGCCACGCGAACATTTTATTAGGTAGCTGCGGCAGCGAGGTGTGTGATAAAATTATGGCTACCAAACCGAGCTTTTTGTGGCGGACTTTCCGGTCATCGCCCAATAAGCCCGAAGACACAATTGATAAGGCAAGTGGAAAATTAGTTCCTCCCTCGTAATTTTAGAAGCGTTGTCGCGAGAGCTCTCGGAAATGGTTGCCGTCCATGTTACCATTAACGCATCATCCAAAAACGATCGTCAGACCGATAAAATTATCATTTTCTATCATTTTCACGAACATAAGATCAGAAATTGTAATAAATGTATCCTAAGTGTACATAAATGCATATGTTCAAATAATATCGCACAATTAAGAGTTAGACGCATTAATTAAAAAAGTGATCCTAAAAATTATTATACATCGATCTACGTAGTAATAATGTAATATCATTGTAAAAGTAAATATATATGATTCACGCAGATCACTTTCATACATTAATAAAAAAATTTGTGGAAGCCCGAAGCTAATCATTATTGATCGAACAAAAAATGTTTTCTTAACAAATAATCCAGAAACAGAAACAATAAAAAAGGAACATTCGGTCAACTTTCTGGCGTTCCCATGGATGACTTATTTATATTTGTATTAATTCATTT
The DNA here is from genome assembly GCF_910589235.1 of Vespa crabro. Taxonomy (NCBI): domain Eukaryota; kingdom Metazoa; phylum Arthropoda; class Insecta; order Hymenoptera; family Vespidae; genus Vespa; species Vespa crabro. Next base: position 6,299,648 of record NC_060957.1, read on the forward strand.
TTATTTTATTTGCGGTCGTAATTGTGACGCGTTCCGACTAAGAACCAAACAGAGGAGAGTCAGAGAGTAAGAGTGAGTGAGAGAGAGAGATAGAGAGAGAGAGGAAGAGAGAGAGGAAAAAAATCCAGATCTCTCTCTCTCTCTCTCTCTCTCTCGAAATACGAAGCTCACAAGGGTGAACGAGTTTTTACTGAGACGAACCAATCGAAACGATTAAACGCAAACAGTGAATGGCAAAAATGCTATTGTGTACTCCTTGAAAATAAATTTGATGAGAATAGATTTCTTTTTCCTTTTCCTCTTTTTATAAAAAAAAAAAATTGCAATTGCATATAATAATTTCTTTCGAAATTTTTCTTTCATACGCTTTCATTAGAATTTTTCCGGATCCTTCTACTCGGGCCACGAATATCAGAAGACTTTGTTGACTTAAAAAAGAAAGCTATCTAAAATTATGACGTAAGAATTTTGGGAATTATTATTATTACGTCGTAAAAGTAATACAACGACATCATTAGGATACTTTTCTAATTAATGGAAGTTTCTTGTATGGGGATGTAGTAAATAAGATGATGATAAGCTCGATAAATTTATATTCCTATTTTATGATCCATATATACATATATTCATCATATTACTTATACAAGAGATATAGTATTCAGACAGTTTGGAGAAAGAAACGAACGTCGAGATATTACCGAAGCTATTATCCTAATCGATGTTCGTGATAGAGGCGATGAAGGTTTACGTGGAGCTATCCACCCAACGCGAAACCCATCAACGTGCTCAGCAACGTTCGTGAATGTTCACGTGGTACGATTAGGTCAGATGATCCGTAGCGAAATATTCTCGCTTCCAATCGTTTCTCCACGGGCACGAGTAAACCAGATGGGTTGGTTTGGTTTGCGAAATCCTTGCCTAATGCACCTACCAACGGATTTCGAGGCTGTGGGACGTAAGGATAGGATGATAGTAGATAGATGCTGATGGTAGTAGTATTAGAAGTAATAGTGGTGGTGGTGGTGGTAGCAGTAGTAGTAGCAGTAGTGATGGTGGTGATGGTGATGGTAGCGGTTGGTTTCTACTTAATCGGAGATTCACGGGCCATCTGTCGTTGTTCGCCTATTCCCCTCTTAAAAAGGCGCGACGAGTTCCTTTAGAGGACTTATGTTAACGAGAAGACCGTCAAATCATATTTTCATAACGAAAGATCTCTCTCTCTCTCCCTCTCTCTCTCTCTCTCTCTTTCTCTCTCTCTCTTTTTCCCTCTCTCACTTTGTCCCTTTATTCATGGTTTATCCAACGGAAAGTGAGTATTCGTCACGTAGAATAGAAAAAGAAATTTCTTTCGATTTTCATTGGTTGGATCAGTGTGTTCAAATCGAATAAAAAAAAAATCAACGAGATCGTTCTCATTCTACGAATATAAATTTTTTTCCATAAGAATTCCTTCATAGATTTATATACATACATACATACATACATATTTTATATACATATATAGATAATTTTAATGTTTAGAATTATTTTTAAATAATGTTCAATGTCATTCCCTTCGGCTAGTGAGAAATTGTTCGGGCTATTTATAAAACGATAAAATGAAATAATCTATGCGTACGGGTGACGACGGCAACGACAACGACGACGACGAGGACGACGACGACGACGACGACGACGACGAGGATGATGATAACGACGATGGTATGAGACAAAACGAAATAGAATATTTAAAGGAAACGACGTTTCCTTTAGCCGACGGACTCGGTTGATGTGCCGTTTAAACATCGACTGTATTTCCATAAATTCATCCGCGAGAAGCTCCGGCACGAGAACAACGTGAAATAAAGCCAAATTAGCATAGAACGAGATATTTCGCGGTCGGCACAACGCATTCTTCCTTCTCTTTCTCTTTCTCTCTCCCTCCCTCCCTTCCTCTCTCTCTCTCTCTCTCTCTCTCTTTCTCTCTCTCTCTTTATCTCGTTTCGTATACATATACCAATGTTTCTCCTGTTTGTTTTCTTTGTTTTGGAAAGTTAAATGTTTCGGCTGTTAAGCTTTTGATTTCGTAAGACACTATCAAAAGTTTATCATTTGTTTCAATTTGTATCACATAGTATGTATTTTATTAAAACATTTAATCCCATTAACATAAATTGTGTTAACGGTTAAAAGATTAGAAGAGAAAGAGATGAAGAGAGAGAGAGCGAGAGAGAGAGAGATCTGGATTTTTTATTATTAATTAAAATATATACATCGTTTACATTTCTCTCTTATTTTTATTTCCCTTTTTCTTTTTTTATTCCCATTGATTCAATTAATACGATAAAATGAATCAATCCTAATTTCTCTCGTTATTGCGTTAGAAATTCAACTGCGTTTGTTCGCGTAACCTAGAGATATTTATTTCAAAAATTTGAACGAATGACATAGTGATGATTCATTTCGTTCTTCGAATATCGGCGACAGTTGGGACGAATAATTCGTAACACCACGACGATGACGATGACGAGGACAATGATGACAATGACGACAATAACGACGACAACGACGATGATGGAAGGAGAGAGTAAAACGAAATACGAGAGGAAGAAGAAAGTAGAGAACAAATAGAAGAAGCGACATTCAAATGAAAACACGTCGAAATCGTCGAATATGATTTTCATCGTCGATGGAATTCTTGCTGTTGCTGCTGCTGCTGCTTCTGCTACTGTTACTACTAGGAGCGAATGAACGTACGAACGTTAAAAAAAATCAGAGGAAAAAGGAGAGAAAGAGGAAATAAAAGTTTTTCCTTTATGGCACGAACTTTGATCCCAGTGGCATGCCGTTGACAGCTCGTCCAATGTTTGCTTGGACGTTTGTCCAGCAGACCTGGTATTTGGTTAATCAGCGAGTTAGTTGTCCGTCCTTCTATCTCTCTCTCTCTCTCGCTCTCTCTCTCTCTCTTCCAATGTTCTCTCAGTAGCACCACCCACGATCCTCTCGCGAGTCCTCACGACCGATCTCTCTCGTTGGACCGACCATGATCCGCTGTTTGGAATTTATCGAACGTGTTCGTGCGTTCACGCGTGTGGATATCTCTTTCCCTAGCAGCTCGATCCGCTTGGTAAAATGCCGAGGATTTCGATTCGGCGATTCGATCGTTTGGAAATATAGTTTATCTTGGAAATTGTGAGGAGCTTTTAGTTGGATTTAAAATGACGATTTTCAATGAACGTAAACGGACATAATAGAATATATATATATGTGTGTGTGTGTGTGTGTGTGTGTGTGTGTGTACATACATATAATTATTGGATAATTTTTGTCGTATGTATAAAATTCCGATCGATTTAATTTTAAACAAGAATTTTTAGAATTGATACCAAATTAGTCAATATTATCTATAACATTGTCAATGATTAAAATGTTTTAAATATTATCTAAAAATATTTCAAAAATTCTCTTCTATTACATTTTCGATCATGTTTTTACGGTCGTGCTTTAAAAAAAAAAAAAAAAAAAAGAAAACGAAAAAAGAAAGACAAGAACGTAGAAGACAAAGAATAAGCGTTCACAAATAGGATCATGGGAGTGAGGCAATGTCGTCCACATCATGAAAACGAATCGCTTCTCGCAGTGGGATCTTTCGATGTCGCTCTGAATTACGGAGAAAGGATTTACGCAGCGATCGTGATTCGAGGAGGTATGCAAGGAAGATCTCACTAGGATCGAGAGCTAAGATTCTCTCTTTCCCTCTCTCTTTCGGTCGTTCCTGCAAATCGTCTTAATTTTAACAAATTGTAAACAACGCCAGGCAACACTCCGTTTCAGTACTTCGGGGATAACGTAATCCGCCGACGACGAAAGCAATCTCCTTCTCCCTCCCTATCTTTCTACCCCTCCCACTCTTTCATTCTCTCTCTCTCTCTCTCTCTCTCTCTCTCTCTCTCTCTCTCTCTCTCTTTATCTCTCTTGCCCGCGTATCGTTTATATCCTACCTAGTGAGAAGCTAGGAACGAGTGTGTGTGTGTATGAGAGAGAAAGAGAATAGGAGAGAGAGAGAGAGAGTAACGTCGTTCTAGCAACTCTCGCGGTCTTCCCGACCATTCCCTCTCTCACTCTTTCTCACTCTCACTCACTTACTCGTCCTCTACCTTTCTCCCTCGTTCAGTAGAAACGATGTGTGCGCAAAGTTTGTGAGTTTGCGTAGTTAGCGTTACTTGTGCATTAATTGAGGATTACAACAGCAACGAGATATGAGGCGGGACGTTGGTAGGTGGGCTCCGCGATATCCAGGTGGAAGGAACGAGGATTGGGGAGCGAAACAGAGAGAAGGAGAGCAAGAGAGAAAGAGAGAGAGAGAGAGAGAGAGAGAGAGAGAGAGGGAATGAACGGGTAGAATGAGATGGTCGACAAGCACCGGTACAAGCTCAGACGGCGGGCTTCGAGCCTCAAGCACACGGTAACTTTCCTAATCACCGTAGGAAGCCTCGAGGTAGTCATCCCCTCAGCCATCATACGATTCAAGTATGGTAGACACGAAAGCTCGATTAGAGATTTCGAAATCGCGTGCACGATATGTGTTCGCAACGTTCGATGAAAATACCAAAGAAGGTACACACGTTTAAACCTGAATTGAGATTCAGTTTGGTCCATAGATTCGTCTAGTTCGTTGTCCGACTTTACACGTGAGGACCTTTCTGAAGAGGGAAACCGGATGACAAAGATCCGACCGATTTCAAAAGAGATCGCTTCGAATTACCTCGAGAATGGAAAGAACACTCGAGGTGAACCGTCAAAAACATTCGACCTATAGCCTTGATCCTTCTTATTGTATTGTCCTTCTCGAGATCGTTCCCCAAAGCACACACGATTCTATTTTATAGATGATTAGCGGGTTTTGCTGTGTTATTACGATCGCATTTCTATGTTTTATGTTTAGGTACGAAATTAATTCTATAGTAGATTATACATCAAGATCAGAGAATACTCGTGAATTTCTCTAATTTTATTTTCTTCTCTTTAAATATTAAGCTTAAGTATTAAGCATAATATGTAGATCATTCAAATTATTATCATTAGATATTCTTTTTTTATATAATTATTTTCGATGTTATTTTGGTATTAAAATATATTATAATATCAAGAATTTATTTTCCCTATTTAAACAATTAAGATTTTTATTAATTTAGAAATGAAGATTCAATTTAGTAGGATACATTTAAAATATTCCAAGGGTTTAACGTAGTTAAGAAACTTCGCAAGAAATCTCCGTTATTTAATCCAAAATTATGATTACAAATAGATCGAAAAACAAAATTAAACTAAGTAATTTCATTTCATTCCTTTTTTTAAACTTCGTAAGAAGGGCGATCATAAAGAAGGACGATCTTTTGTACTCGCGGAATTACTCGTATCTACTCTTCTTTGCATTGAGAAGCAGTAATTTGTTGAACGCGATTTCTTCAAAAGATCAATGACAATAGGAGTGTGGAACACATTGGAATGCTTTGTAGATTGATTCGAAATACA
>NC_060957.1:6317661-6342661 GCF_910589235.1 Vespa crabro
TCTCTCTCTCTCTCTCTCTCTCTCTCTCTCTCTCTCCGACAAAATTTATACGAAACTACTACTTACTCACACGATCGCGTCCGATCAAAACTCGCTTGTAGTACTTACTCGAGAACCCAATGACTTTTTAATGATCATTACCGAACATGACGTTAAGCGATAACACAACTTTGGAGTTTATCGAATATTTTAACGAACACGATTAGTCCTGACGTAGTGTTATAAACTATTTACTTAAATTGGATCATAAATTCGAGCGAGTAAAACAGATTGAAAATTGAAGTTTTAATTTTTTTAAACGATCATGTCGGATTTATTACATTATCATACATACGAGTATACACGTTTAAAAATAATCGTTCTAAGGAGTTTGGAATTTAAGAGAAGAAAATGCACCGGTATGAATTATCTTATACGAAAGAGACCGTCAACAATGGAAAGGAAATTTTAAAACTCGAAAACGCCATTGAGTACATGAGTTTTACTTTTTTTTTCTCCTATGTTCCGCGTGACGAGCAAACAGAGGTGGAAAACGTTAATGACGGGCAGCCCTTTAATGCCAGGCTCGGGTGTGGCCGTACATATACACATATACACATACATATGACCGTTCTGGAAAATGTCGAGGGACGTTCGATGAACATGTGTTTTCAACGCGAATAGTGGAACGTATAATAGATATGTATATATACGTATTATATATAGAAGTATATATGCATACGCGTATTTATATCTCTCTCTCTCTCTTTCTCCTACTCTCTCTTTCTCTTTCTCTCTCTCTCTCTCTCTCTCTCTCTACCTATCTATCTATCTTTCTCTTTCTCTCTCTGTATATTTGGAACGACGGACAAAGCTCTCCAAATAGAACAATTCATCTACCGACATTAATACCTGCCTGGATCGCAAGAGAGCTTTGCCATTATAATTTAACAGCATGAGTTTGATCTATCAGTAACGAGTAATTTATTCTTTTAGATCGAGCTGAAGAGATTCAAAGATCATACGTAAGATATATAATATGTACAAATCTAAAATTATAATTATTTGTAAATCAATGTAATATCGATAATTCTTGAAAATTTACGTAATAAGTGATCTTCTCCTTCAATAAGTTGGTAATAAAATTATTATTAATAAAATTTTCTTATCGACTAAACAATACGGAAAAACGACGAGGGGAAAGAGAGACAGAGAAAAAGAGAGAGAGAGAAAAAGAGAGAGAGAGAGAGAGAGAGAGAGAGAGAGAGACGAGAGTGGAAAAATAGTCTACACATTTGCACACATTGTTCTTTCATTTTAACGTTACAATTTTTCTATGAAATTCATCCTGTTAAACGTGTAACCGCAGATACACACAACGGGTGAGGTACCTAACATGATAAAATTGCAACCCCTCTGGGCTTGGTTCTAGCGTGAGAAAAATTTGAGACTATTTGTAGAATGCAATTTCCAAATAGAGGAAGAAAAAGAGCGAGAAAGAGAGAGAGAGAGAGAAAGAGAGAGAGAGAGAGGGAGAGAGAAAGTGAGAGAGTTTAAAAAATGTAGCTTACATAATTTCGCACACGTATCAGCGAAAGAATTTTGCGGGTCTGAATCTTAAAAAACATCAGGAAAAGATTTTCGAAGCAGAAAGAAAAAAGCTTCAGTTTTTTTAGACATGTTTGTATTACATAAATTCATTCTCAATTAAAAAGAAAAGAGAGAGAGAGAAAGAGAGAGAGAGAGAGAGAGAAAATATATCATCGAATAATCGTTGAAATCTGGAAACGAGCAAAAGCATTGCCGTATAAGGATCAAAACTATTTTTTTATATTTTAGATATTTTAAAAGCCAATAAAATGTCGGACGAACTTATTAACGGGATAACGTCGGTCTCACAAAGCATCTGAACAATCCACGAAATCCAAATGTGGAATTGGCCGTTATTAAATCCCAGAAAGATAAATTAAATCGGACTTTTTCATCAATATTTCTCTCGTTCCATTTTACCATCGATTTAATTTAAGTAAAGCCGCCACTCTGCCGTGCCCTAATATTCGACCATAGTGCCTGATGTTTTAGTCCAAATTCTACGGAAATTCACTGTTATTGTTAGTTATCGAATTGAATACTGTAAATAAATCGGCTCTCTTAGATTTTTGACACACTAACAGAATTTATCGCATTTTGCATTATTTGTATGTACGCAAAAAGAAAGAAAGAAAGAAAAAAAAAAGAAAAAAAGAGAGAGAAAATGAGAAAGAGCAATAAAAATACAACTGTAATTGATATAAGTACAAATAAATCTTTTTCTATCGCATTCTATGTAAAGTTCCAATAGAATTAATTATTAATAAAAAATCATCATCTATCTCGATTTCGATTAACAATGAAAGAATAACAAAGAAATACAAAAAGAAAAATTTTTATTTCAAGGCTGTTAAAGAATTAAAAACTAATAGACAAGTCAAACTTCAGAATGCTTCAGATTGATAACCATAATATTAACAAATGGCCGTAATTAACGCTTCTACGAAGGAAATTGAGGGTCTGCTACGAACGGTTTCCGGAGGCCGCCGGATCAATTTCGTCCAATGTTACGCAAATTGTCCCAATCCTGGTGGTATTGTCATATTAATCATAGAGGCGACCCTTCGGCGAAGGGTGAGCAGTCGGCTTTCGAAAATCGTCCTTCCTCCCTTTATCACTTTGCTCGATCGAAGTTACTTTAATACGTTACAAGTCATTTTACCTTCGTCATCAAATAAAATAAGAAATGATCTTTATTCGTGTTTATAGACAAAATGGAAATTTCTTTTAAAATTATTATATTATTTTCCAAATTGAATGTCGCATATATATATAGTCATCGGAATAATTTTTTTTTAAATATATGTAAAAAATAATGGAAAGTTTTATAAACTAACGAATACTATACGAAGCAACTGAAAAGTTTCATCGAAAGAAACATCATTCACTTTCTCTCTCTCTTTCTCTTTTTTTCTCTCTCTCTCTCTCTCTTTTTCTTTCTTTTTCTTTCTTTCTTTTTGCCTCTTCAGTACAAAAAATAACGCGTTCGCATTAGACTGCGAAGCACGAATCTCCACGACGCTTCAGAAGGTCCGCTCGCGTTTTCAATTAAAGCGCGGCTACGATATTTTCACGCTCGGTCCGCGTCGAGGGACAAGCCTGAAAAAGTAGACACTCTTTTGCCGAGTTCGGTCGTTATAAACGTTGAAAAGCGCTCTCTCGTTAAAAAGATTTAAGAACGGGCAGGGAGAACGAGAAAGGGTTGAACAGAGAACTGGTATGCAAGGCTGCTCGCTCGGCCTATAGATAATACGATGGCGTGCAATGCTTCTCTTTTCTTCCTCCCTCTAACAGAAACTCTCTCTCTCTCTTTCTCTTTTCCTTTTATATTTATATACATATATATATATATATATATATATATATATATACAAGCGTATATATGTATACATAGATATACTTAAACATATATATATAAATATTTATACATAAATACATATACATATATATATGTATATATGTACATACATATATATATGTATATATGTACATACATATATATATGTATATATGTACATACATATATACATATATACTATATAGGTATATACTTATACATATACTCACTAGAAACATAAAGTACGGCATAAACGCGTAGCTCGGAGTGGCTTAAAGCAATTATTTTTAATACACGAAAGATTTATGGCGCGGAAGAGCCGCCACCAAAAAGGTTTCTGGGTCTCTCTGGCCGTTTCTCTCTTTCTCTCTCTCTCTCTCTCTCTCTCTCTCTGTCACCCTTTCTCTCTCTCTCTCTTCTCTATCTCTCTTTCTCTCTTTTTCGTTTACTCCCATCTTCTTCCCATTCTATACTCACCGTTAGTACCGTTCAAAAGGCGTATAGAAGAGCAACTAGTTATTTCGAGCTTTTCCACCGTTTCGTCTAGTGAGAAAATCGAATAGAAAAACTACATCGTAAAGGTGCGAGCAAGGTACGATTCGTCACTCTCCAAGTAACCACCTGACGCTCGTCCAGTGATATCAGACAGCACATTATTTCTCCTCTTTCTCTCTCTCTCTCTCTCTCTCTCCCCCTTTCTTTTTCTCTGAATCGTCCACCAGCATCAATCCACTCTCATCCTTTCTCAGGAATTTTCTGCGGATTGTAAATCCATTCTGTCAGCCGTACGGCGATTTTATCGGCCAGTCTGACGTTGAACGTACGGATTTCGGCTTGTTAAACCTTCAGCCATCGTTTTTCTCCAATCGAGATTTATCTCGAATGAAAATTGTACGAGATAAAAAAGTAAAAAAGAGAGAAAAAGTGAGAGAGAGAAAGAGAGAGAGAGAGAGAGGAAGAGAGAGAAGACTGAAAAGGGATGAAGTTCCAGTGACCTCTATATCTATGGACTATATAGCCTACAGGAATATTAAATCCGCTATACTACCCCTCATTACACGGTACGATACGTTGTTTTATTAGACACGTTCATCGCGCCGAGGGTTACATTAATTTACCCATGGCGGTTTTAATTTGTCGGGGTGAGCTCTCTCTCTCTCTCTCCCTTTTCCTTCTTCCCTTTCCTAAGCCGTGAGTCATAAGTCGAAGCGTGGATAATAGAATTCAGAGAGAGAGAGAGAGAGAGAGAGAGTGAATGAGTAAGAGTGAGAGAGATGGAAAGCATTTAATGAAACGTCTAGTACGATTCTTTTGGATTCGTCTCGACCAGGATAATAAAAACTTTTATGCTACCTCGTATAATAATATTACACGTCGTACCTCTTTCTTTGTACAATAACTGTATACTAACACGCTTACTATTACCTATAACTCGAAATGCCTTTCGTAAATAATCCATCGTTATTGACAGAAAGATCCCTCGGTTAGTGGTGGTGGTAGATAGGCGGCGGAGGAGTAGGGAGAAGGAGGCGATATGTCGATCATTTTTTTATCTCTCTTAAATCCAATCAATTCACTGATGAAAGAAAAAGAAATAAAAAAAAAAGAGCGAAACAACATCGTCGTCTCGAATCGAACTAGACATCGACTTTCTATGAATGTGAGATGTCTCGATCGAGATGAGCTACATAGAGAGAGACTAGATACGTAAGTACATACGTGTAAAAAGAAAAGAAAAAGAAAAAGAAGAGGGTGAGTCTTATGAAAGGGGATGATTTGGTATCGCCGCGGGGGACGTCGAGCACCGCGGTAGAGGGAGAAAAGGACTTCGTAAAGCGAACTCGCTCGCAAAAAGGAGTGTTCCTAGCACGTCATTACTCGGCTTCGCGTTGCTCCAACATTAAAAGAGAGAGAAAGAGAGAAAGAGAGAAAGAGAGAGAGAGAAGCAAGTGAAACGCTACTCGGCTGGCAAAGGACGAAACGCAGCTACCTACGGCCAAGGCCGGAAGCCCTTCGTGATTTCCTATTAGCACAGATATTGCCACGACGAGAAGACGAAAGTAATAATTTATCCGAGCGTGTCTCTCCACGCTGGGGTTGCTAACATCCCTTCATACCGTAGTTTTTTCGATTCCACCCTTCGACTATCTCTTTCGCTCTCTCTCTCTCTCTCTCTCTCTCTCTCTCTCTCTCTCTCTCTCTCTCTCTCTCTCTCTCTCTCTCTCTCTCTCTCTCTCTCTCTCTCTGTCTCTGTCTGTCTCTATCTTTTCCTCTGATATACGTATACATATACACGTGTCTCGTACATATCCGTTTTAACCGGACCGAAGCTCAACTCAATGGTATGCGTTCGCTCGGATCGTTGTAGCGCAAAAATAAGTGAGTGTATGATGCTGTATGGACGTAGGGGGAATTATATGGGCTGTAAGTGGAAAAGGAAAGAAAGAGAGAGTTGCTGCCTAGGGATGTTGGGATGGGGTCGAATACTTTAACGCGGCTGCTTGTACAGGAGACGCGAGTTTCTCGTAGCCCTTTTTCAAAGCCATACTGCTTGCTTTAGCTCTCTTTCTCTCACTCTCTCTCTCTCTCTCTTTCTCTCTATCTCTCTATCTCTATCTCTCTCTTCCTTTCTCTTTCTCTCTTGTTCTTCTCATACTACCCCTTTTCTTTTTCCTCGACTGTGTTACATCCTCTCTTTTCTTCTAACATCAAGGAAAAAAGCTTGCTCACTTCGGCCGAACGAATGAACGAATGAACGGACCGTCGACGGATGGAGTTAATCCTTCGCGCGAAAAGCAAAAGGCAGACCGAGCATCGGACCTTCAGTTCCACGGAGCTTTGCCTCGAACGGTTAGCGACGATAAAAAAGGAAGAGGAAAAAGAAAGATAAAAGAAGGCCACGAACGACGGAAAGAACCTTCCCATCTGACTGTTAAATGTGTAATTTACACATTTACACAGACAGAATGGTAAAGTTCAAGAATTTCTTTTGTTTATATATATATGTATATATATATATATATATATATATATATATATATATATATATTTGACTTTCTTTCTTCCTTTTTTTCTTTTTAATATTTTTCTCATGTAAATGAAAGACATTTCCCTTCCTCTCTTATACCGACTATAATTGTTTTTATTCATGTTTCATCCTGTTCCATTTACTTTTTTATTTATCACTTCGATCGTAAGTTTATTTATACGATACTCTTCTTCTGAAAATTCGCTACGAAACATTCGTTCGTTCGTTTTGTTTCAACGCACGTCAAAGGTTAATTGGCATTTTCCTTGAACTCGCAAGCGAGCCTTTAATTATTTCAACGCGATCTCTGTTTTATTTTTCTTTTTTTCCTCTTGCTATTTTCTTTTTCTTTTCCTTTTCTCACTCCCTTTTCTTTTTTTTTTTTATTTTATTTCAGATCTACAGTTTTGTCGTATAGCGTACGAACTACGCTCGGTCGCTCGTTTAACGTGGAAAAATATGTATCTAGATCTTCGATGGTACTTTGAAAAAAAAAGAATGGAAAAAAAAAACATGAGAAAGGAAGGAAGATAAAGCGCGACGATAGTACCAGAACAGAACTTCGTTCGACCTCGTTCGCTTTGTTCACTTACAAAGGTTAAAATCTGTGCTGCAACGAGCGAGTCTTGTTGCATATTAAAATACACACCGGACGAACCTTCTCCGCTAAATATATATATATATATAGTATGCATATATAATATTCACATATAGATATATATCTCTCTCTATATATCTCTCTCTCTCTCTCTCTCTCTATATATATATATATATATATATATATATATATATATATATATATATATATACATTTTATGTACGATGTAGAGCGTACACAAATATCGATCCGTTGTCGTGTTTACAGGTCGAGTTCAATCTTTCTTCTTGTTACATGAATTTAATATTCGCATATATATACACAAACCATTGAGACAAAGATATTTCTTTAGAATCGAAGTCCAACTCCGCTGTTTGAAATATTTGCTAATCGATCATTTTACCTTACAATTTTATTTCTTTAAATGTTATCGTCTTCTCGAGTTTAATTTGTTGCGAAGAAAGATATGAACAACAATAAAAAGATAGTGAAATTAGTATACTATTTTTACAACTCTTCAAAAAACTAATAACATTGGAATACATTAAGAAATGAGTAATGTTTCTTGCACAAATGAAATCTAGGTTAATTAACGTCGTTCGAAATAAGCGGCATTCGTATCGATGTCTCAAAATGATACGAAAGTTGTGAAAGAGAGAGAGAGAGAGACAGACAGACAGACAGACAGACAGACAGACATAGAGAAAGAGACAGAGAGAGAGAGAGAGAGAGAGAGAGAGAGATAGAGAGAGAGAGATGAATTTCGTGAGCGAGTTAATAAGAGGAGCAGAGTTATAATGATTATTATTATTACATCGTGCTCTGTTCGTTAAACGGGACGCAGCACGTCAACGTGTGCATCTTAGACGAGTCATGGATCTTGTTGGCTGACTAAACTCGAGCAAGATGTAAATCCCATTAGCGAAACTTGACGCGACTATCTCGTTCGAGTGTCTCCGCAAGGCGTAAATCAAAATTCGACATGAGAACAAGATAGAAATGTTGACGGTTGAGAGTATAATTGTTCTTTCGTCAATTAATAGGAATCGATCTTGATGTTGTCATCAAATTGGAATAAAAAAAATTACGATTTAGATAATTGTTATTCATCAAAAAAAGAAAAAAAAAAGAAAATAATAGGAATTTTTAATAGTATCGACTTAACGAAACGACGAAAAAATTGTATTTATCGCGTATTTATGAATTATATAATTTTTAATTAAGTGAAATAACGAAAGTGAAAGGAAGATGAATTTCTCAAGTAATTGTGTCTATATCCTGAAACATAGATGTTTCCGAAGACGACAACCAAAATCCCGCGGTTGTGGCTGGCATGTCTTCTGATGGTATGCCATGCAAACATTCAGTAACCCAATGGCGGATGCGTCATGTTTGCGGAGACGGCTCGTCTTTATACTCTCTAACCGATTAACTTTCAAATATAATACATGCGCACTCATCTCCCCACTCGCTTACAGTTTAATTAGTTACCCTGTCCAATGTAATTGCACGAGGAAACCTTTGAGAAAGGCCATAAAGCTCGTAACACGTAATACATAATACACATAGAAGAAACAAAAATATCTTCAAGCATTTACATTGAAATTTTCTTCGTGATTCGATTAAAATATCCGTTTCGTTTAATAATCTATTCAGATGATATTTTATAAAGTAACGTAAAAGTATCATACCTCTAGCGTCGTGTGAAATCGTAAAAACATTTCCGAGTATTTCCGTAATCGAGAATTTTCGAAAAGAAGACAGAATTTCCTTGAGAGCCATGAATATCCAACCATTTCCCTGTTGGAGCTTAACATGACCGAACTGAGAACGTTCATGAATTTCGAGATTTCTTCGTTTGAAAATATTCATTAAATGGTAAAATGTGAAACGAAAGAGAGAGGGAAAATGATTTCACTAACGTTGCTAGAAGAGGAAGAAGATGAAGAAGAAGAAGAAGAAGTATAAGAAGAAGAAAGTAAAAGAGAAAATGACCAGAGGCAACGTCGACGGTAATCTTCGCGAGAGATACTCCAGGGAGCTAGTGGAAGGTCCTTGCCTTGCAGAAAACTACCAATATCTTATTCCAAGATGGGCGTAAGGAATAATTTTCTATGCATAGCTCGATTCCAGCGGTGTCGTTGTGTTTAGCTTTGGCCGTGGCGGGAGTGGTAAAGACGCGTGACATTGCCATTACATTTTAACTCGTCGAATAGTGTTCTAACGAAGGAAACCTGGCGTGATATCACATATACATACATATATACACATTCGAAACTCCACGTTAGGCTTTTAGTAGCTAGCAACCACCTTTCACGTATTCCCTAGTGAGTAGTCGCTCCTCTCCATGCAGCTTCCACCACCCTTTCCTCATCTTGAAAATCGAAAATCGTAGTCCTACTTCTCTTCTCCTCCTACTCCTACTCCGTCTCCTTCTCCTTCTACTTCTCCTTTTCCTTCTCCTTTCATCGTCTGCTTCCACTCTCCTTCTCTTTCTCTCTTATCCACTATACTCTCGACTTTTTGATTAACCTATGCATACTTGAAATCGCCCTGGCACGATTTCCCAAACATGAAAGTTTAAACACCCTTTCACCAAAGCAACCTTCTTGAGAGAAATAAGAGAACCGTACAACTCCCTCGTTGTTGGCGTTTCTTTCTTTCATTCTTTCTTTCTTTCTTTCCTTTCTTATTTCTTTATTTCTTTACTTCGATTACATTTTCCACATTACTTTTTCTTTCTCTTTTTAAACTATATATCCAATAATACTGAATTCATCGATTGTTACGATGGAATATCGAAGAAATTACTAAATTTCCTAAAAACAGCGACGTTATTACTACAATCGTTAGAATCAAAGAAGGTGCGTATTAATGATCCTAACGTTGCCAAAAGATTTTGGATTGGAGCCCAATAATATTCAATACTGTTCTTCCTCCTAATGTTCTCTTTGAATTGAACATTATAAATAGGATAATGGAAATATCACAAAAGAACGATGAACATTACTAAAGCTTCCAAACGTTATTATCCAAAGTGTAACTTGGCACGTATCTTCAAAATCACGAAAGATTCGATCGAGTCTCCTACGGTTACGGGCACGCGAACTTTCACTCGAGAATCTCTCGACGAAAGATATAACGACGCTTCGCATTCCTTGGATAACTTCCTGCTGCTCAGATTCCATGTGATGGATGTGTATAGCCATACATAAATATGTGCTAGGTATACGTATACTTACGTAGTCTATACGCATATGTGTGTGTGTGTGTGTGTGTGTGTGTGTGTGTGTCTATAAGTAGAGAAATAAATTATCCACGTAAGAAAGAGAAAAGTCGAACTTCGCAGGGGCAATGTAATGTCTCCATTATTTTCGAGAAACCCCTGATGCCACGAATATTTCTACTAATTATATCGATGTATTTTCATCTCTTTCTTTCACCCTCTATAATGTTCCCTTTCTTTCTCTCTCAGAGTCACCCTTCTATATGTGCGATATATAGGAATTTTCCAGAATGTGGATAACGGCTTGGGGGGACCGTCTCCGGAAATAATATGAAGAGATGTTGGCGAAGAGATAGAGATAGAGATAGAGAGAGACAGAGAGAGAGAGAGAGAGAGAGAGAGAGAGATGAATAGATAGATAGATAGGTAGAGAGTGGTCTGTACTAAGGGAGAGAAAGAGAAAAGGAAACGGAACGGGCGCGAAGGGGACAATTTGCTGAGAATTTCAAGAACGCAACACCTTGATCGGCTCGAAATGAAATAAGCCAACGAATATTAATTCAGGGGATACGCAGCAGACAAGGGAAAGAGGGTCGTGTCGATAGAGGCTACACCTATATGCTTTTATAGTACGAAAAAAGGGAAAGTTCGGAGATTGAAAATTGGAAATTTTCTTTTCAATTTTTTTTCTTCCTTTTTTCCCTTTTTATCCTTTTCCCTTTTCCTTCACCAAAGCACACGTATCTACTTTTCCATTAACACGTTTAATTACTAATGACTTTTTCTTGTAGCATCCGCACATGATTATCTTTTCATTCCCCGACGTTATCTTCGAAGTAATTTATTAATGAACTAGTAACTCGGTTAAAAAAAAGAATGTATGAGACAGACAGACAGACAGACAGACAGAGAGAGAGAGAGAGAGAGAGAGAGAAAGAGAGAGAGAGAGAGAGAGAGAGAAAGAGAGAGAGAGTGAGAGAGAGAAATGTGTTATCTTGACCGAGAAATTTACTTAACTACGCTGAAACTTAAACTTTTTTTACACGAACATAACATATACTTTCAACCATATACTTGTTTCTTGACGGTCGACATAAATTTCTAACTATACATATATAAAAGCAAATATTATAGAGAGAGCGAACCGATCGTCGCTTAGCCCTTAATTGCACATGGGCACATTATACTCCCTGTCTCTCTTTCTCCCTCTCTCTCTCTCTCTTTCCCTTTTCTTCTCTCTCTCTCTCTCTTTCCCTTTTCCTCTCTTTCTCTCTCTCTCTATAAGTATGAGTGCGCACGCGCACGAGTACATACATACGGGTCACTATTATCTGAATACGCGATGTGGTCACGCCAGCACCACCTCTGGGATTCTGACGGGTCCCGCATGCAACTTATGATCGTTACTAACGGAACATTACGTAAGCTCGCGATAAGCGCATAATAGTTCATTCTAATCGTTATTTAAAACGTGCCCGACCCTGCACCACCCTACCACTGGACCTGTTAACTCCTCTGTAATCTTCCTGGAACACGTTACTAATTGTATTAGCTTCATCGTTTGCACCTGAACAAGTTTTATATCTTTCATATAAAAAGATTGATAGTTAATTAACAGATTTTTTTCTTCCCTTTTCTCCCCATATGAGTATATACACAATAATTATCGTTTCCTTCTTATTCCGATATTTTAGATCAAGATCTTTCTTTTTAATATTTTTTTCATACGACTTAAGATTATGATTTTTCGAAAGAGAAAGAGAAGGAGAAAGAGAGAGGGAGAGAAAGAAAGAGAGTGAGAGAGAGAGGGGGGGGGGGGAAAGAAAAAGAAACAGACAGAATTAAATTAGAAATTTGTTTTCTTCGGTGATGATCGATACAACCCTGACGCGGTTAATAATAAACGGAAGAATAAGGAGTGCATAAATCTTAGCTAGAAAAGCATCGAGAAAGAGCGAGAAAGTTCAAATCTCTCGGTAAGTTTATGTTTATCCGCTTCAGCACACAGTAGTAGCAGTAACAACAACATTACCACCACTACCACCATTACTATCATCCACGATAAAAGCGAAACGGGGAATCATCGTTTGCTTTGTATTATTCTTCGAAATTTATCCCGCGAGTAGTTTAGGAAGAGAAACTTTATTGCGTGATTCCGGCGGCCAACTAATTTCGAGAAAGTGTATTTTCATGGTACCCAAACAAAAGAGAGTATCGCAAGAAGCACCGCTCTACTGCCGATGGAGTTCTTCAAGCGGAAGAAAACGACCGGTAGCAGCAGCACCAACTATAAGGGGATTCACAGTAAGGATTCAATTATTTGCCAGTTGAATATTTATCGAGTCGTCAAGAAGCTAAGAAAGAAGAAACGAGATAATATCTATGATTCGACGAAATCCTTCGAAGAGAGAGAGAGAGAGAGAGAGAGAGAGAGAGAGAGAGAGAGAGAGAGAGAGAGAGAGAGGGAGAAATAATAATGAATAATAATAATACGAAATATGAAAAAAAGAAAAGAAATGTTCTCCCTTGTTTTCGATACGACAGAAAAATACTTTTCACATTCGATAAAAACTATATATTTGTTCATAGAATGTACTCGTATTTATTAATCAAAATATATCTATATACATATACATACATAAAGATAATATTAATAAGGAAAAGAATCTCTTCTTTGACAAGACAATAAAACATTTTCCAATGAATATATTCCAATATTAAAAGTACGAGATATTTCTTTGTGTAAAATTTGTTTATTAATCGCGTATATATATATATATATATATATATATATATATATATATATGTATATATGTGTGTGTGTATATTATATGTAATGTATATAAAGAAAAGTATGAAACACGGAAGAGACGGAGACATCATTACGTAAAGTAAAGTGTCGCGAGCCGTGTGGATATTACGTTTTCAAACAGAATCCGCGTAGTGTTTGGCACAGCACCGTCTACGATTCCATAGTTATATGTACATATATGGGGAGGATGAGTATAAGCAGTAGGATATTGCGAGAACTGAATTTATTTTCTCCCTTGGAAATCGTTGCTGCATATCTATATGTGGAACGTCAGTGAGAGCGGATATCTCCAATCGAAATTGGATTGGTTGACGTGACTTTTGTAGCTCGTTGCACATTGACCGCGTGACGTAGCGAAAGAGACCTTTCCTGCCGCATACACATTTTAAATTATGACCTCGTCATGCTGCTGTTGCTAGTGCTGCTGCGTCAGTGGCCTAGATTCGACAGTATTGTTGTGATAGAAATAGTGCACGGTGAAAGTTTTCTCTCCGTTTAACTGAATTTCCCTTTCTGTGTTCTTGTATTTTTCTATCCTATTTTACGTTGAAATATGTCAACATATTTTATATTAAAGATACGCGTGACAAATTAATCATGAAATATAAAATTCATTTATTTATTCTGCAATAGTAATTATACGTAATAAATATACAATATTTATGAGAATTACCTTCAGAGTTTTCATTTTTTATGAATAATCATAGCGATAAGATAATCGATATTATTGACTGATCACATTTTCGATATATATATATTAAAATTATTGACGCATATACTCTTCTCAATGTAGTTAGTTTTCAATGTAGAGTAGGAAAAAAAAGGAAAATGTGAATGAATGGGAATCTCTATAACATGTATTTTTATAACATATAATGTGAATCTCTATAACATGTATTTCTATAATATATAAAGTGTATGTGCATTGGATCACTAAATTTCTCTATTTATCGAAGATGAATATTGCATTATGTATTTGCGATTGACCGACTGGGAATGATCATAAACATTACGTAAACATCGTTTTGAACTTCAACTTGAACGATGAGTCTCTCAAATGCATGAAATGAAATGCACACTTTTCTAGGAGTTTCTCTCGATCGAGTCTAAAAATAATTCAACTTGCTTACTTGCAGTGATGGTAGTAGTAATGGTGACGGTATTGTGAACGAATAATAATAACGCGGAGGCCTTGGAAAATCTTTTCAATCGGGGGTTAAATGGGATAAATCGTGAGCGCTTTCCTTTCAACGACGCTTCCTGCCGTTCGCTATTTCGCGTCGCATTACGGTGCGCATAATAATGCTCATTGAATCGTTCCGCAATCCACTTACATGAAACACTGCTTTTCCAAGGAAGGAAAATTCGATTTACAGAAGTTTAATAGGATCGCGCACGACTTAATACCCGTCGCAAGTTTCCTCGGACGGTAGTCTCCTTCTCTCTTTCTCTCTCTTTCTCTCTCTTTCTCTCTTTCTCTCTTTCTCTCTTTCTCTCTTTCTCTCTTTCTCTCACTCTCTCTTTCTCTTTCTTCTTTACTTACTTTCGCTTCCTCATTCTCCGACCACAACTTTTCTCTCTTCTCTTTCTCTCTCTTTTTATCTCTACCGAGCTGCGTGCAAATTGCTATCCTTTGCAATGCCCACGCCTCCGTATTTTCAAACTAAACTTTTAAGCACTATTATTTATCTAAGAACGTAACAAAGAAAGATACGGATCCGTGCATCTTAATACAATATATCGTATATGGAATAACATGGAATAACGTTGGAATAAGGTACAAGGGTAAAAATGAAAAAGAAGAGAAAAATGAAAAAAAAAAATTAAATAGGTAAGTATAATAACTTGTAGAAACATAATTTGATTATTTTCTTTTTTATTTACCATTTTTCATTTTTCTTAAAACTCTCTCTCTCTCTCTCTCTCTCTCTCTCGCTCTCTCTGGCTTTTTTTCTCTCATTTTGAGGACAAGTACTACGTGGGTGATCTTAGCAACGTTGGTCTTTGTCTGGCCTTATTCCATCACACCCATTCCCTCTTTTCTTGTCCAGAATTCCACCTTCGGCTTTCCTGATCTCAAATTAATTACGTGACAAACAGTTTCTTACCCTCCCAATGGCGATGTCTCGCACCTTCTTATTGCTCCCTCGTCAGGGTTCGTCCCTGGAATTCGGTTGGTCCTATTAAGTACACCAAAGTCACGGGACAATGGAGATAAGACGATTGCGTTTGGGCGAAGTTGTGTCTAGGGACTGTTCGTAGAAAAGCTTCCAGTTACGCTTAGAACGATTAGATGATCTTATACATAAACGAGAGATCATTTTTCTTTTCTTACGTGTATTAGGGAAGATTAATTATTAAAAAAAAAAAAAGAAAAGAAAGAAAAAGGGAGGAAAAAAGGTAGTTTTTGAACGAGATTAAATTGCGTCTTTCATTTTTTTCTTCGATCCTGAAATTTGCTTAAGTTGACAGGATTTTGATTGCGAACTATTCTTTATCTTTATCTCTCTTTTCCTTTTGGTACGCTACTGTAGTAGGCAAGACGCGTTCAAGCCATAGCTAGTCATCCTCATGGAGAGATATTATTGGAAAAAATATATCAGCCCCATAAAGAAACCCGGTGGAAAGATTTAAGCTGAAAATTGCTTTCAACCTATAAGTGGTTCTGTCTTTTTTTCTCTTCTTGCTTTTCTCTTAGTTTCGACCAGCACGTTTTAATATTTTTTCACGAGCTAAGACTATCGATTTGGCTCGCGTGAATTCGATAATCGCGTAATGCGTTTTGTGCATTAACTTTCTTTCTTTCTTTCTTTCTTTCTCTTCCTCTCTCTCTCTCTCTCTCTCTCTCTTTCTGTCTCTCTCTCTCTCTCTCTCTCTCTCTCTCTCTCTCTCTCTCTCTCTCTCTCTCTCTCTCTCTCTCTCTCTCTCTCTCTCTCTTTCTCTCTTCG
The DNA here is from genome assembly GCF_910589235.1 of Vespa crabro. Taxonomy (NCBI): domain Eukaryota; kingdom Metazoa; phylum Arthropoda; class Insecta; order Hymenoptera; family Vespidae; genus Vespa; species Vespa crabro. Next base: position 6,333,680 of record NC_060957.1, read on the forward strand.
ATATTAATCGTGTCTCGTACTTTTTTGCATTCTCCGACATTTATTAGTTTTCCAGTCGTCGTCGTGTCGTATTTTTGCCACCCTTCGTACAGTTTTCCATCAGATGATCGTATCCCTTCGTGTTTAATATCAACGAAAACGACGTCGTTTTAATGGCTTTATTTTCACGATATCCATTTATTCGAATGAATCATCGACCAAGAATCTCATATCGAACGATGCAAATAGAGATATTTTATATGCATTTTTATTTTTGTGGATTCGCGGAAAATGAAATTTATAATAAATATACGACGCATATACCTACGTTATATATTTTTATGAAATTTAATTCGAATATTAAATTAAATCTCAATATGTTGTATATAATCACATGAATGTACATTTAAGATTATAATATTTTTGTCTTAAGATATCGTAACAAGTAAACTTTTAAAAAATAGTTATATGAGATACTTCTGAATGTACTTACATCAAGATCCAAAAAAGTTATCGAAAATGTCGCATGGAATCTTTGCCTCGTTCGGCAATCGGCGCGACTTCGTGACACCTGGCACAAGTAACTAGCAGGGTATACTTTGGTGAACATCTTATAAATTTTCATGGTTGGCACGCCGCTACAAGTCGGCCGTCGACCACGATAAGTATTTTGAATGTCGACGAAGAAGAGAAGGGGCAAGAGAAAGAGAGAAAGAGAGAACGAGGCAGTGCTATTGTTGTCTCGATGATAAGATCTCGCGCTAAATCCAAGCCTTGCTCGGCACTACGAGGACAGTTTGAATTATGCTGGTTGGTACCACAATGGTGGAGGTTGAGAGGAAGGGTAGAGCAAGGGCAACGGAGTTCAGGATTTATAGGAAGCGGCGCATCACGCAAAACAGAGTAAAAGAGAGAAGGAGGGAGAAAGAGAATCTTGCTTAAGCCTACCGAGAATTATTTCTGATATGCGCTTCTCTTATCGCAGCACACTGTACAAATACTGAGCAGAATTCTTAATACCAGTCACTTGTAGTTACTCACCAGTCTTTATTACTTTTCTTCTTGCTGATTACAAAATCGAAAAAGAAAAAGAGAGAGAAAAAGAAAAATATGAAGAAATTTCTATGAGAACATGAAAGGATATTCTCGAGTATCTATCGACTACTCAGTTGATTAAAAAACGATTAGCTAGCGAATCACGATGGTGGTAATTAGCGAGCTATCCAGCCGACTCCGATTAGCCACTTGGTAGAGCATAAAAGGTTTTGAAATCATTTTTGCAGAAAGAAAATCGTGAGTAGTTGTTGCTGCTGTGGTAGCTTCCCTTTACGTGCTAATGGCTAATCGATGAATCGAATCGGATGCACTCCTATCTATTTCCTGAGAATCCAGTACTTATTCTACGCTATAACTCTTATTAGGATAATAATAAACAAAGGATGTAAATACATAAAGAGAAATAAAAGCTACCATTCACAATCCTTATCATAAATTACCTCTTAATATTTCGAACTAGAATGCATAGTTCACGAAAATATTTTCGTTTAAAGGAGAATGTAGAAGAAAATAGTATAAACCGGAATAATCAGAGGTAAGTAGTATTAGAAATTAGCTCGGAGCCATTCGTTGGAGAATATATCCCGTTGGAGGATTAGCCAGTTTAATGCAAAGCAAGCTGTTGGAAGCTGTGGAAGTTTATTCGTTTGCTCGAAAATATGAAGTGGCTTTTGCGAGAAACGTGTGCGTGGGAACCTTGTGTTTATTTGCGTTCCCGATATTCGTCGGTTAGTTTATAAAAGCAAAATCAAAGTGTCCGCCATCGACACGGTACCGCGTCGTGACGCTCATCCTCCCTCTATCCTTCTCACTCCCCTATTCCTCTTTCAATCCCTGTTGACCGCTCCCGGGCACGTTTGTTCGCCCCTCCCCCCTAAAACGCACAATAATCGCGATAACGAGCGATCGAGTAACGACGATGCTGACATTTTTGATCCCATCCCCAATTGCTCGTTCTCTCTCTCTCTCTCTCTCTCTCTCTCTCTTTCTCTTCCGCTTTCGCTTTGCAGACAGACGGAAAATCGGACGGTCGATGACTTCTGCCGCGTTACGTTCATCGCAGTTAAATAATAAAAACGACCGGCGGGCTTCCCCACGGATGGTCGCGCTGTAAATTCGCACGGAGTAATTTGTAATCGATAGCAGCACGCGCCTCGTTTTTCCATTTTAACAGACGCACGTAAACAGATCGTGCGTGATCCTGCGAAACGGAAACACGTTCGATGATCCAACTTTTCTCTTTCTCACTTTCTGTTTGTTTATCCTTTTTTCTTTACATATGAGTCTGTGTTTTTTTTATATTTTTTTTTTTTTTTCATTTCTTTACTCGTTTATTTTTTTTTTACGTATACATATATATCGACGTCGGAGTCATTTTCTGCGACTAATGCCAATGCCATTAATTAATTTACATTTAATCGTAATACCGTTTGCACTTCTTCATTTTGCTTCCCTTAGGCTCGACATAAATCGAGCGGAATAAAGGCAACCTATAAGAATGAACCTCAGTTACGACCCTACGCTTAAACTGTGATCTTGAGAACGAAAGAGAAAGAGAGAGAGAGAGAGAGAGAGAGAGAGAGAGAGAGAGAGAGAGAGAGAGAGAGAGATTGTATAGAGGTCAAAATTGATATTAGATCGGCTAATTGCATCAACGTTAATCCAACGAAAATTATTTAGCCTGTTTCGTATTTGGTACGAATAAAAGCGACAGATAACGTAACTGAGGATGAGAACCAATGCGAATAGAATGAAATAACTTTATTTTCCTTGAAACATGATAGTTTTAAGATATTTGATTTTCATTGTTATAACAAAAAGAAAGAGAAAGAGAAAAGATTGTTTCAAGATATTTGATTTTCATTGTTTTAACAGAAAGAATGAGAAAGTGAGGAGATATGATTTATATTCACAATTTTCTCTCTCTCTCTCTCTCTCTCTCTCTGTCTAGTATCCAGTATATATTATTTTTACATTGAGATAATTTCAGTTCCTTATAATAATTATTATTCTCCCTTGAATCTAAAGCAATAATTAGCATTTGCTAACTTCCCCTATATCGTGAAACGACGAACTTTAAATACGAAGACGATAACGTTGTGTAGTAAAGCGAACAACTTTGGAAATCGTTCGAATTGTGGCTTATTAAATTCTGGAGGAAGAACGTTAACATGTCGCTTTCTCGATAACACCGAGCATCGACATCGTCATAGAGAATGAAAACGAGAAGGATAGATATATTATACTATCTATGTAGAACGCGAGGGGGAGAGAGAGAGAGAGAGGAATAATTGACTCGTACTACTGTAACCTAGACGACGATATGTAAACGGCGCTCCGGGAGGATGAATATGCAAGAAAATCTCCATGACGATAGAGTTACGTTTTACTTTACGAACGACTATCAGTGCCCATCGTATTCGTTCATGAATATTCCGGGCGATACCGTTTGACGCGAAACACTTTGCTCGAAACGCATTTTGACCTTTCGCTCTTCCTAACATCGTCACTTTCGAAGGATCTCAGTCTCTTTTACTTCTGAAAAAGAATTCAAATGTTAATTTTAAAGGGGGAAAAAGGATTTGTTAAAAAGTGTCAACGTGAAAAATTTCTTTTCTTATTTCATTTATTTTAATAATCATTATCGATTTATTAATTAAATCGTTAGAACCTATATAAAGTTTTTTCTTTCTTTGTCGGCTAATCAAAGAGATTGAAAAAAGTAACGGATCAACGTCGTTAGAAAATCACTTAATATTTAAAGAAAGAGAGTAAAGTGTTTCAAGTTTATCGACTTTCGAACCATGCCAAGTTTCCAGCTAAGTAGAAAGTGCTACTGGCAAAAGCAAGTAGTAGGTATCTACAGTTCGATTCGACTGTCGTCATCGTCGTCGTTGAGGAGACTACGTCTCTCTTCTCCTCCTTCGATACTCAACACAGGAGAAGATTTAATCGGCAATGCTCTGAGATTAGAAGCAAGCAAGAACGAGGCAAATACGAAAGAGAGAGAAAGAGAGAGAAAGAGAGGGAGAAAGAGAGAGAGAGAAAATACAGAGTACAGAGTTCAATATATGGTGTGTCGAACCGTTTCCGGCTTACTCTCTAATAAGTAGCAATTAGCAAGCCAGTAATTAATATGGGTTACGATGAACGCCCACCAACCACGAAGAAATACGATCTTGCGCCATTACCAAGTTCGAACTATCACCGATATTTATCTTTTGGATTTGTTACTATCTGGAATTTCACGATATCGTTATTCTACATTAAAGCTTTGTAATGATTAGTCGAGTAATGATTGAAATTTCATATTACCCAATTATATTATTTTATTTATTTTGTTATCAATTATATTAATTAATAAGAGACGAAATATCTAAACTTTATGTTAAATAAATAAGAGAAAAAATTTATTTTTATTCTATAGATTATTCTAAAATGTATAATAATGATTTTATATTTAATATTATTTCTATTATTTTGGAGATAACAAGGACGAACAATTTTTATTCCATTTGCCCTATTCGATAAAATCGTCGAACCATTATCGAATATTAGTGTGACGATGTCTCCGTTTCATACTCAAGAGACCAAACAAAGATATCCATCGAAGTTTTCTTTCTTTCTTTGGTCACTCTCTCTTTCGATCGATCGATCGCTATCCTCATACACTTTTTCGCTTAAGTGTAACGACCTCGTGCGCTCGCGCGCCCTCGTTCGTTCGTTCGTTCGTTCGTTCGCTCGCTCGCGTCTAATACGACGATTATACTAATAAAATTTCCGTCCGCTTTAGCGAACGGGCGTTGCCAACGGCGAGACATTAGTCGGGTGAAGCCGGGAAAGCCCAGAAGAAGGCAAACATTTGCCCGCCTTTCGACCCCTCCTTCCTCTTTCTCCTCCTTCTCCACCTTTAGCCCTCAAACTCCGTCTCTTTCCCATCTTCCCACTCCTAGCGTGTGCAAACAACCAACGTGGCTCGGGCTCGTCCTTGTTCAGGATAGTGGAAGAACTTGCACCGCTCTACGCTTGGGCGAGTTTCAGAGAGAAGGAACAACTTTTCTTTCCAAACTATTTCTTACCAAATTGAACCCTTTCAAATCGAAATTATATTTTTGATATATCCCGTATACCGGACATAGTTCAAGATTCATTTTAAATTCAATTTTAAATTCAATTTATAAACGCTATAAGTTTCTCTTATAATTTTTTGATTTTTCATTACAAATTTATATATATATATTTATATATATATATATATATATATATATATATATATATATATATATATATATATGAAGAGACCTGTCGAGCCTGACTCGATATAAAATTGTGAAAATTTGATACTCTTTATTATGAAAGCGATAAAGTCTTGCTCGTTAATTTGAATGCGTGACGATTGATAAGTTCTAAGGATCACTGTGAACGAAGTGGACGGAATAAGTTTCGCGTCGTTCGAAGTTATAGTCACAATTATCTCGAGGAGTGACTCGTACACAAAGTCGAACGTAAAGGCACGATGAGCGAAACACGGACGGTGAATATTCGCGTGCTCTCTTCTCGAACTTTGCCAGAACTACGGACGACCACTTGAACTTACACCAGAGTTATAGGGTGTCATTAAGCGACTCACCTTACTCACCATCTATATAATCACAATTCTTGGACTATTTTACCTAATTAAAGCAAATACTTTCTTATGGACATTTTTCTTCAAGTGTACATATTATTGAGGATCTATTGTAATTTTGATTTATTCGTATAAAAGAAAAAAAAAAAAGAAAAAGAAAAGAAGCACGATTAAGTTACGTTCTATTTTATCGATGGAGTGATCGTTTAAAAAAATATCATTTAGTTCGAACGAAGTATACGTAATTTTATGATAATCATGCTATGCTGGTAGAAAATTTTTCTTAGAATCTTCTTATCGAACACACCCCTCAGTAGTTTCCACAAGGGACAAAAACAGTTTGTTCTAATTTCGGAGATACGCAAAGATACCTTAAATTTAAGCACCCTAGATGATAATAACCTTTTCTACGTGAGAGATTCTCCCGAGTGAGCAATCAATTCCTTTCTCTTTTCTAGCAAAGTGATCGTTTCAGCTAAACCAAGGAGCACAATATTATCTATATACATACTCACACACATACATATAAGATTCTCTTTTCTCTCATAACCGTTGTTGTTCGAAAAATTGCGGTTTATGCTATGCCCGCGTACTCGACTCTACGAGTAACAAACGTCGAGAGTGATACGAGCTCTTACGAAAATTCATATCTCGTCCTTCCACTATCCACTTTTACCACTACCATTATAGACACGAAGCGTCTTCACCGACAACGACGACTACTACGACGACGAGGACGACGACGAGGACGACGATGGGAATTTATGCGAAATCGAGTTACTACGCCGATTCCATCTACTCCGATTCCCTTTCGACGTAATAAAACTTCTCTCGACTTCCTCTTTCTCTCTCTCTTTCTCTTTCTCTCTTTCTCTCTCTCTCTTTCTTTTTCTTTCCGTTGCGAATATTCTTAGGGAATCGTTCTTTATGACTTTCTTTTTAACATTCAATCGATGTCGTTTCAACTTTGTGTATATATATCAATGAGAAATAAAAAATCCAAAGATATCGCAAATATAATAATATCACAGGTATGAGATATATAATAATTAATATAAATTTGTGAATTGATTGTGAATCATGATCAATTTATCTTACATTTTTTTGTTTCTATTACCAAAAAAAAGAAAAAAATTTACCAACGTCAATGAAAGTTACTCTTTTATAAAAACGATTTCAAAAGAAATTCGACATTGTCGAATTGCATTTATCGTAGCCACTTATCGAAAAAAAATTTTTTGTAATCACCAACGGTTCATTTTATGATTATTAACAAGAAATTTAGCGAACGTTTTATTAATGGATCACACGTAAATGTGTAGGAGCGAATTATTATTAATTGTTATTAATTTTGAATTATCATTATTTTGCAACGTAAGTGACTATTTCTTTTTTTATTACTTTAAAATTTCATTAGAGATAACAATTAAGTAACGGATAATTAAGTATTAACAATCATTTCTCTTAATTCAAGGATTTTATTTTTACTGTAATAAAAAAAAAAAGAAGAAAAAGAAAAAAAAAGAAGAAAGAAGCTAAACCATCTTTCGCTAAAACGTTATACAAAACGCATAATATTGATATAAATATTTGTTATTAGCATCTATATAAGAATAATAATAATTATAACGACAACAACAATAATAATGATGTTATTAATAATAATAATAAAAGTCTCGCATAAGATTAATCTACATGATAAGAAAGAGAGAGAGAGAGAGAGAGAGAAGAAAAAGAAAACTTCATCTGAGGATTATCCTCGCGTTCGATTGAAAATATCTTCCGACAAACGACGTTCGGCAATGCAGAGTAATAACTTTGATGCATGTACATACATGCACACATTCACATAAATGCATACGTACGAATAGAAAGATTTTATTAAGCGATATGACGATCACACTATTATTTCTCATAGCTTCGTTTAAAAAGAAAAAAAACAAGAAGAAAACAGAAGAGAAACACAAGAATTACTTCCTCATTTTACTTTCGCATAGTTTTCTATTCACGTATATCAAAGCATCATTTTCAACGACAAAATTGATCACATGTGAAGTGCAAAAAAAAAACAAAATAAAAAATACAATAAAAATAATGAAAAATTCGAAACGAAGTTGACCGTAGGCTTCTTTTTTATTATACGATAAAAACACACAATACGCAGGGGGTGGAGGCTACTAGTTGAGCGATAAAAAGAGTGCACACCAACAACATTGCATTCAATGAAACTTTGCGCTTCGTAAAACAATACGGCTTATCGAGAATGCATTACAATAAATTCACATGTAAGCAGAGTGAAGCATGCACGGCCGATATAGCCATGCAATGTGTCCCATAAAATTCGGATGATCCTGGACGGAAATGCAATGCATTCGATATTACAGAGGACGGAAAGACCGATTTTTATTCTAGACAAAATCCCGACCAGCGCGTTTATTTCAAATAACGTATAGCAGACACAACACACCCACGCAACAAACACATTTGAAAGTGTGAACGCGAATCGATTCGTGCCATAGCCGAAAAGCCACCGTAACGATATTTTTCCTCGAGCAGTGGCGATCGATCGATAGAAAAATTTCCGACTTGTGATCCGATTAACTCTCGGGGTTGGAGAAGCAAAGGATAAAAAGTTATGACCTTTTTTCTGTTTTTTCTTTTACTTTTTTTTTTTGTTCTTTTTTCTTTTTTCTTGGGTTGTTTTTCAAACGTTACCTTGGTAAATATTTTTACATGGAGAAACTCCAATCTCTTTTCGATTCCTCTTTTTTCTCTTTATCGTTTCTTTTTCTTTTATTTAAAATTTTTATTTTCCTTTCCTCTTTTCATCCCCATCGAAAATCTAGCATTTACTCGTTCCGGTGGAATGAAGCGACAAATATCTCGTTTCCTTTTTTTTCCTTCTGTTTTCGCCCCATTTTTTAATTTCTTTAATTTTCCCTTTCGGAATTTTATGAAATTTGCGGAAGTACGGTAAAAAGGAGAGTGAAAAGAAATCGAAATCAAGTTGTCCCTACAACTATTATTACTACTACTACCACTACTACTACTTCTACCACTACTACTACTATCACTACCACCACTACCACCACCACCACTACTACTACTACTACTACTACTACTACTACTACTACTACTACTACTACTACTACTACTACTGCTACCACTACTACTACTACTATTACTACTACTACTACTATTCTACTGTATTCTATAAGAGTGGGAGAAGTAGGAGGGTGGTGAAATAACGCGAACCGATAACCGCACTTGTTAATACCCTCGCTCCCTATTATCGTAGAAGTGTTTACGACAGCAGTTAA
>NC_060957.1:6347661-6382661 GCF_910589235.1 Vespa crabro
TCAAATCGGGAAAAATGATGAAAACAAAAGTTTCACAGTTTCAAGAGGGAAGTATAAAAAAACAGTGTATTTTTTACTTGTTGGACAGTTTTGAAGTTATTTGAAGGTTAACTTTTCTTTTTTTCTCTTTGCTTTTTTAACGAAAACCTATATTTTCCTTTACAGATTTTTATTTTACGAGAAAGAAGAAAAATCTTGTTTATAGATCTAATAAAATAAAAATTTTTGTCAATTTCGTCACTTTCAAAATGTGAAGGATGAAAATAAAACTTCTTTAATTTTTTAATTGTTATTAGATGATATGGTAATATCAATAATATATCCACTTTTTTATATGATTTTCTTTACTTTTTCGAGTTGAAAATATTTAAATGAACATGCCGTGTATATGAGTTCTCCAAGATAACATTAGTTTCTTTATTTTGATAATACAATAAAATGTAAATATATAGAAAAGTTGAATGGGTGATGATAAAGTCGTTTTAATTATTTTTAAATATGATACTGATATATATCGTATAATCGTTAATATCAGGCATCATAGTTCATGTATAATATTCTATAGATTGGTATATAACCGATATTGAATTACGTGGAAACGAGGTAATGAGATTCTATTGCAGTTGAAAGCTTCGTCAATCTGTACGCGAAGTATCAATTAAGCATTATATCGTCATATTCCTGTTATGTGTATACAATCGAACTATATAAATTTCTCATTAAGCGCGAAGGGTGTATTATTCGCGTTAGAACGCCGATAGATCATTGAGTTCTGCTAAATTACATCCTACCGACAATTACAACCTAATTCTCATTGTAGAAATGATGTTCAAAGACATGAAATATCGTCTTTTCGTATATATAATAACTATTTAATAACTGATCGAGAGAATTTCTATTATGATTTATAATGCAAATTTCTAATCTTAATAATCTTGTGGTCGAATGAATATAAAGGACGTTAAAGGACGTGATGTGTATCGTTAAATTTACGTTGGTGCAAAAGTCGAAGTGTGTCGAAACACGGATCGTGGAGAGATTCGTTTCGCAAAATTTAATCAGAAACATCAAGAAGCATGGAGACGACGGGTAGAAAGGTAGATAGGAAGGAAGGTACATAGGTAGGATAGGTAGGTAGGAGAGAACCGTGGAAGCCAATTACGGATCGTACGTTGCGGCACATCACTGACATTTGATTCAAACGGGTGATACCACCTTCATCGATGGGTGGTGGTAGCAATGGAGATGGTGATGGTTGTAGTAGTTGGTAGGAAGGGTTAGTCAGACATTGCAAGGGAGTGCAAGGTGGCCGACAGTGACTTGATGCGGTTAGCGGATCGTCCCGTTAATTCGATTTGATGCTCTAACGCCTCCTCCACGTCGGGGAATACATATTCATGTAAATACGAATTATTTCATGTGATAGTCCGCCATTTTCATGCCTTCTCTTCTCTACCTCCCTCCCTTCCTCTCTCTCTCTCTCTCTCTCTCTCTCTCTCTCTCTCTCTTTTCTTTCTATAACTGGACTTTCATCGTTAGATGTAACCACTAAGCAACAATTAGATGAAGAAGGAAAATAAAAAAGAAACAATATCCATAGAGTCTAATCGTTTGACTTTTCAAAAGTATGTCAGTGGAGTCTGTAAGAGGGAAGAAGAATTTCTATAGAGCAATAAAATCTTCATAGATTCTCTGTTAGAATAGAGAAACCGGAATAAGGAACACCAGTAACGATAATGGCGAACACGGACTATTGGCATAGTTTCCGAGTGGTACTTAAAATTATTCCTACTTGGATCGAGCCTGGCACTAATCCAGGCACATCCCATTCCACGCTTGCTTCTCAACATTTTCGTCGAATACGCTGGCCGGTTAAAACGTTTCGCCTTGTTCAAAATTGATAACCGAGTTTTCTTCTTCTTCTTCTTCTTCTTCTTCTTCTCCTTCTTCTTCCTCGTTCGCTAACTCTTACCCCAAGAAAATGAGATTCGTCGTCGCTCGAAAGAAGAACGAAGTTGAAAATCTTTTGCCAGGATCGTAAAAGAAATAGTCTAAGAAACCGATTAACTAACGTGACTTTATAATAACGTAAAAAAACTGAATAGGACTCTTCACATAATATATCAAAAGGAAAAAAAGGAAAAAACTATTTTTGCCATTAAAAAAATTTCATTGTATATTAAAAAGCAACGTTATCGGTAATCCTGGTCGGTTTAACTAAATCATATATACATATTTCTTCATAATTTCTAAAGAAAACTGAACTTTATTTTATTTTTATAAATTCTCGAGACATTCATTGTATATACTAAACAAATTTTTTTTTAACACGGCTTAATAACAGTAGCAGTAGTGGTAGTTCAAGTTAGTGGCACGTAATACACGCGGTTCACGTCCACACGTATTACTCAGCTATACGTTACAGGCTGAACAGATTTACGGTGACAAATTACCGCAACTGTGCCGAGTTTCTGGTGAGAGAGTCAGACCATGTGCGTGAGTGTGTGTGCGTGCGCGCGCACCAGCTCGCTCGGCAATTCAATAACGTGCTACTCGACTGGCCTACATTAGACTCCGACGGTCTAATGTAATATCAATCGTCTTTCTGTTGGCGGTGTGCAAGGGGTTAACGTGGGTAAGCCCTGACCGTTGGGAGCCATTTGCTAATAGATGCCGCGACATGCCTCCATTAGACCGCAGGGACATTCCTTCGAGCAATATACCCCATTGGAGATTCAGACTCGAATTACTGCTTACGATATACCAGTAATCACGACGGAAAAACTTATAACAACATCTTATTATGTGGTTCTAATATTTTAGTAGAGTATCCTTAAAATAGTCGGACGTGAGCTATAAGTGTATTATATTCTGTATTATTCCGTTTATTTTTATTTTCTAAATTTGTTTAAACATGTATCATTTTGGAAAATGTTTGTAACGCGTTAATTGATATTTTAAATAATAAAATTATTTTTTTCGGATATTTCTGTTCATATTTCTTTCTTTTTTTTTTGAATTTTTGAACATAATAGGTAAACATAATATTATACGGATTTTATCTTATAAAAATTTGAATCCGATCGAGAAGAAACGTTTGCTAACGCATAATACCACTGTAACGGTATTTAGTAAACACGCGTTTATAATACACGAATTCGATCGAGCTCCCTTTCCAGGGGCATAACATACGCGTTACGACGCCGTTGAGAGTTCGAAGTAAAAGCGGCGAATTTATTGGCATGCGGCGCCGTCACTCGTGTCAACCGTTGTAACAACGTTTCCACGTATGCGATACCCGTTGTAAGATCCACGGTAACATCGCTGGTTCCCATGTTACTGATACATCAATGTCCGAAACTTCGATGCTCGCTGTCGATCCTCGCTTTCTGAAAGTATCACACGTATTCGAAACGTGGCGAGAAATTTTATTGCCATTATAGTTAAATCTGACATAACTTTTTATAATGCCGATAATAAATAAGTAGATAATAACAATAATATAAACGTTCGATATGTTCTTCGTCATTTTAATTGCCTTGAAAGAGTTTCGTAACATCGAAAACAACGTTGAAGCTAGACAAAATTTTCTCTCTCTCTCTCTCTCTCTCTCTCTCTTTCTCTCTCTCTCTCTCTCTCTCTCTCTCTCTCTTTAGAGGAAGGGCCATCCTCCGAAACGAGATGCCCGCGAAATTTCGTTTAAAAGTTAAGCTAGGTAGTAGGTGGCTGAGTGAAGTAAGTGGGGAAAGAGGAAGGATGAGGGGTGAAGTGCAGGTGGCCATTGCCGTGGTGGTCACTACTCGACAGTGGGTTCAAAGCCGCAAAGCTACTTTCTCATCTCTCTATATCTCATACACATACAAATACAACATAGACGTTTCAGTAGCAAGCTTTACTGCTAAAACTGTTTTACACATATACGAGAGATATTGGTGTGAGTCAGTTGTGAACACCAAGGTGGCTAGGCCTAAATCCTCCTGGCATTCCAAAACAATATAGTCTACAGAGCCACGTTAACTTGGCTAGTGAGCTATGCTCTAACTAGCCAGTTCTCTCGCTGCTAACTGCTAACTCGGTTACTTCTCCTCGAAACTCTCTCTCCCTCTCTCTCTCTCTCTTTCTCTTTCTCTCTCTCTCTCTTTCTCTCTCTTTCTCTCTTTCTCTCTCTCTCTACACATACGCACAGAGACGCTCTTTCTCTCTCACTTTGTTCCTTTCTACCCGTTCCAATTCTCTTTCTCTCTCTTTCTCTCTCTCTCTCTCTCTCTCTCTCTCTTTCTCTCTTTCTCTCTTCCTCTCCTCGTAAGCAAAGAGCTCGGCTACCGTTAGTTACTAGTGAGCACCGGTGACTTGCCTGAAACAACAACGGAGCCAACTTCGAAACGGAAAGTCCCTTAGTTATTTAATGAGCCAACGTATGTGGTGGTAGTTCGTCGATTAACGCATTGTGTTAGTGGACCTAGAAAGCAACTCCTAGTCTATTTCTAGAGTTCAAGATTCGAGTCATAAAGTTTCTTGGAATTTCCTATGTTCATTGAGTTCTCCTTAAATTTCTAAGAAAGCTGAATCTTCTAAGTTTCTAATTCAAAAAATATTTAAAAAGGATATATATATATATATATATATTTTTTGTATAGATAGGATATATATATATATTTTTTTTTTGTTTCAATATATCTACTGTATTCTTTATTATATTTTCTCATTCTTATTACGAAATTGTAAATATATTGTTCATTATTAATTATTATTTTATCTTTCTAATAAGGATCTCTTCATTTTCTTTCTTCTTTGTCTTCGTAAATAGTATCGAAGTACTACACATCAAAGATTCCAAAGTCGATTGGATCTTTACGTTTCGCTACACGGAAGACTATTAATATTAAGCCTTTAACGAGAAACACGTTTACGCGAAACCCGATTTAACTTCGGCCAGGGGCTCGATACCAGTCGATAATAACGTTAGCACCGTAATCGCGTTTGAGGCACGGATCGTTAACTTATCGCGCCAAGTTTTACGTTGCGATTCCTTGAACTGACCTGTATTTCTCTTTCTCTTTCACCCTCCACCCTCGCATTCTCTCTCCCTCTCTCTCTCTCAATGATCTCGATCGAACTATATATTAAATCATTCTTAGCATTATTGTCGTCGATGTACAACGATATATAATTTTTTTAACTTGATGAATATGAAAAATAAATTGTAAACAACGATACGTCATGAATTATTGGATGAAGCGATGGAAATTAAAAATAAGACGATACCTAACATGTATGAAATTCATGATCCAGTGATGAGATCGATACATGCAATGAATACGATCAATTGAATTAAAAAAAAATTTATCATGGATTAATTAATTATTGGTTGGCTCACCATTGCCAAGGTGTATACGCGAATGCTCATCGGGAAAGACGACGGTCTCTGAACGGTCGCTCGCAGTTGAGCTACTACTCAAGGCGCTTGCGTGACCTCGGCGTGTTCTTCGACCTAAGGTACCACCACCTCCTCCTCCTCCTCCTCCTCCTCCTCCTCCTCCTCCTCCAGCGGTATTCGTCTTTTTGCTTGGTGCCGCATATACCGTTTCACCTGCACGATACCAAGATTCTCGATCAGACGCTATCGCTTCTTAACCTCGAAACGTTTCGAATTCTCGACGGCCATTGCCTTTGGTATAGGCTATTGAGATCGATTTCGAATAGTTTCATGATGATAAGGTTTTTGGTAAAAAAGTTTTGTAAAAATCGACGGTATGAAAATTGACATTTAGTTTTCACTATCACATAATGAAATAATGTAAAAATTTCTCGTATGTTTTGATAAATCATAATTGTTAAAATTATATGTTGAATTGTTATTATTTAATTATATGCAAGTATCAAGTTCATCGTGTATATATTTTGGTTTTGTTTTGTTTTACTATTTATGCAATTTTATCAACTTTGTTAATTAATCCGAATTTTTGTTAAATTTCCAAATTATATTTTTCGCATTCAAATAGATGATTCTAAATTATACAAAGTCATTATTTAGATATCTCGATTAACATAATCCGGCGAATGTGTTAAATATGTTAATAAAAGTCAGCGAAATAAGTTATACTGATCTCATAATTATCGTTTCGCGTGCATTCGCGTTGAATCTAATTAAATCCCTACCGTTTCCATTGCGAGATCTGTCCGAGGATACGCTCCCGTTGTAATGATGCCGCCGAGAGTTGGTGCTTTCGAGAGGAAACGGGGAGGCTTGTCGATGATTTGGCGTCAACGTTGGTGGTGGCGTTGGAAACGGCGTCGTAGGGTTGTCCGTCGTTGCGGCACCCTCCGTGTCCGAGCCAGTGCGATAAGAACGATCACCGGCACCTAAAACATATCGTTGAACGTCGAAACTTTATCGTTTGTCATTTAATCGATTTTATAATTACATTAGTTTACTTTGTGTTCAACTTTTAATTATATGGGATGCATAAAAATTGTTTTTCTCGTATATTTTAAGACTATAATAAATCATCTATTGTATATTATTTTCAGTCATACTTTTTTAGATCATAATCAAAATATTATCTAAAATAAAAAAAATATTTAAAAAAATACCAAGTTGAACTGTCCTCTCGTAATTTTTTAATTCAAGAAAGATTTAAAATCGAGCTCATCCGAAATTATATATATATATTATATATATTAGGGGGGCCGGAAAGTAATGTCGTTTCTGCGCATGTCGATATTTGATTGTGATTAAAAATAAAAACTTGTTAAAAATTTATTCGTTTGAATTTAATTTAAGAAAGCGATATTACTTTCTGGTCCCCCTAATATAATAAATTATATATATATATATATATATGTATACGAAAGTTATATGGAGATAATAAAAGAGAGCTGTCATATTTAGCGACCGTCTCGTCATCTTATTTTATTGTCTCCCGAGCAGTCTTTTACGAAATCCTTGTGAAAATCCTCTTTGGAGATGCTTCTGGTGTCTATTTTCTCGCCGTTTGACCCAAGCTGTATTTGCTTAAGCGAAACTCACGCAGTATTCTTGAGTTATGGATCAGCATTCTTTAAGGAAAGTACGATAGCTCGACTTTCTCCCTCTTTTCTAACACCTTCGAAGATAATCCTCTTTAGAAGGAAGTAAAAATCGAAGAGAAAATAATACCACGACGATAAACGATTTTCGACCTTATCGAAAATGTGACTCAGCGTGCAAGGGGCGTGATGTTTGTTCTGTTAATTGGTAGCTAATTGTCGTTTGCAAGAAGGCTTGCCTTTTCTTTAATCCTCTATTAAAGTTTCTACCTCGATGCGTGGGGACAAAAGGGGTAAGAGAGAATACGCTAAGAAACAGATACATTTTCTCTCCCTCTCTCTCTCTCTCTCTCTTTCTTTCTGAAGGACATCGATGCACCAGAAGAAAGAAGAAGAAGGAGATGAGGGATGGTCGGGAAGGAGGATCGAACGTAGTCGGTAATTAATGAGGAAAGTTTTACAAATAGCCGAAGGCATAGTCACTAAACGCCTTAGCAAGCCCGTGAAATTCATCCACAAGCGAAATATCCTCGTGCAGTACTAACTTTTTAATTGATTATTATCCTTTCTCCTTCTTCTCTCTCTCTCTCTCTCTCTCTCTCTCTCTCACCCTCTCTCTCTCTTTCTCTTTTCTGCCTTCTTCGCGTACGGACGATAATCGACGATCGGTCCTCGCATTTTTGTCTTTTCTTTTCTCTTATACTTTGTCCAAACGACAACGATTATAATCGATCACGTTGTGCTACGAATACCATCGAACACGAGTTCTAAGTTTCAAGTTAAGAACACCAAGAAAAAAGAAAAAAATTCATTTCACTTCGGGGAAAAAGAAAAAAATTTTACAAGATTTTTATATTACTTAATATACAATATATTTTCAAAATCTCTTCTATTATTATTATTGTATTATTAAGTGAATATCATATATGTCCGTGTATATATATTTGTGGGCGGACGCGTGCTAGCGCGCGTATGTATGTAAGTCAATTTCATCTCACCACCAATAATCGAAGAAATCGATGGCGTTTCTTCTCTGCTACTTTTAGTTTTAACACGGTAAAAGATCAAAGATCATCGTAAAAGGAGAAGCGGTTATATGAGAGAGAGAAAAAGGAAGAGAGAGAGAGAGAGAGAGAGAGAGTGAGAGAGAGAGAGAGAGAGAAAGGCAAGATGTGCAGCCTTGATAGTCGAGACGTCTGAGAGTGAGTAGCCGAGAGCCGGGCCAGTGGCGCTGATATTGCTCGCATTAAACTTTCATATTCAATCTTGGCACCCACCACCGTTGGGGCCGCCCTACGTTCTCCTCCCAAACCCCCACTACTCTCTTTCCCCTTACGATGAGCCACGGTATGCTCTCTCGTTGCTGAGAGCAAGAGCACCAGCATCAACCCCACATGTAATTGTGTTATGCCCTCTTCTCTCTCCGTCACCCTCCTCCGACTGACTCCTCTTCCTCTTCCTCATCCTCCTTCATCTGTCTGTCTGTCTCTCTTTCTCTCTCTCTCTCTCTCTCTCTCTCTCTTTCTCTCTCTTTTTCTTGCTCTCTAAAGTCTCCCTCTTCTCAACCTTCTTTTCCTGCCCCATAGATTCTTTTCCTCTCACTCTTCCATCGTTTTACCTTCCTCTATTGAATTTTCTAATCCATATGGATTTGAATTTAAAAAGATCTATACTTTTTTCTCTTCCTTCTTTCCATTCTATGATTATCTTAAAGTTATAAATATATTTACAGGAACTATAAAGATATACAATATTTATATTATTTGAACAAATTGATAAGAACTTAGATTGGCAAAAATTTTTCAATTGTATTTATAAGAAAAAGTAAAAAAATAATATCATAATATACAACGTCCACATCATAGATGATGAACAAACGAAATATCATTCAAGTTTATCGCGAATATTCGAAAGCAGGAATACTCGGAAATTCGATGATGTCGTCGAACCATTCGTCATGTGGCTAGTGATAAGAGAATAATCGATCGTTGGATTAGCAGTGGGCCGAGCCGAATGAACAGTCAATGGTTATCTTTAATCGAAGAGTGCCAGAGTGAGACAGAAACGAGAGGAGAGAGAGAGAGAGAGAGAGAGAGAGAGAAATAGAGAAACAGAGTGAAAGAGAGTTAATCACAGCGGTCGATCGCGTGCTCGACTACGTCGCCGTTGCTTTCGACGCTTTCGTTCCTCGTGCGAGTTAGCACAACCAAACGATTTATCTTTACCATTGAAACATAAGTAATAGTAGTAGTAAAAGCTAGTGAATGGTGAAACAGAGAGGAAGAAAGATAGAAAACATCACGAGACAATTTACAACGTCTTGTCTTCTCGTCCAGTAGCAAGTCCTGTTCTGTTTCTTCGGGGCCAACAACGACAACGACGGCAACGACGTTTCGTTTCCGTAGTTGGGCTAAACGCATGCTGGCTAGCCGGATTCGAGGGAGACGAGAGTTAAAGAGGAAGCGGAGGAAAAGGCAGAGGTTGTAGAGAGGGAGAGTGAAACGGCCGCACGTTCTGTGTAGGACGCATTTTGTTTGTAGGGGATGGTTACCATAGCAACGAAACCAAAGCGGCTCGGCCATCGAATGCGCTTCGTTCTCGTTGTCCTCTTCGTCGTCCTCTTCGTCCTCAACGATGTTGGTCCGAAACTTGCGGAAGAGTTCGCCTCCGGCCCTTTCCAATGCTTCCACTATGCGACGTTTATTCGAGGGAAGAAACCTCGCGAACGTTTTCGATTACAAGTAGAGACAAATTTTCTAGACGAGAAATCTACTTCTCGGCATGATTCGATGGACGACAGACGAACGACGCACGGTGTTAGTTTCCTTCGGGGAATATTTTTTTATTTGATATATTATATTTCATGAACGTCGCCCGATAGTGATTTCTAGATGGGGTAACTTTTCGTGCGGAATTATATCGTCGCTTTTCTTGCAATAACACTTCAATTTATATTATTGTTGTAAATATAAATAAAAATATTTTTTCTATAAATATTAATATAAAAGACAATAAAGTCGTGTGATCTTTAATAAATTATATTACCGATCATTTTCTTCATCCATAAAAGAAAAAGTTAATCGATTTTAAACGTTCGTGAACATGTGAAGAGATACGAGATAAGAGAGATCGCGTGGCAATTTGTAATTTGTAAGCGTTTACACCTATTACATAAGCTAGGTATAACCTTTTGATATTCCGTAATACTTTGAGATTATTCCAACGCAGCAAGACGGAATTTACCGCGTTCGGGCCTTTCGAAAAGATCCACGCAATGATCGTAAGCCGCGTACGGTGATTTAACTACGACACGAGCATTTGAAGAAAGTCGACACTATACCGAGTTTTCCCTTCGGACAAGAGAAAACTCACGATATGTTATTGTAATCGTATTTTTCCTGTTTTAACGAGCAGTATGCAGAATGGGCAATCGTGCTTCGATTCATCTAATTTCCATTCCACAAACGTTGTAAAAATACATCATGGAAAGAAACGTGGAATTTCGTTCGAAGAATAATCAAGTGAAAATGTATTCACGGTTAACACACTTTGGTAGTGCGAACCTTTTAAAGAATCGTATTTAAAAGAGGCAATAATAATATCGATATATCCAACGAATAAATCGATTTAATCGTTATCCATTTTATATTGGTATACGTACGTATACATATATTGTGTATAATAATGAAGCTAGGAGGTTTCTATTTATTAAAAAAAAAAAAAAAAAAAGAAAATTCCATTTTGATACAAAAGGATAAAAAAATATAAAGGAAAAGGCAATCCTTGTTTTTATGGTTCCTACGATTTTTTACGACAAGTATGCATTAAAGAAATTTAAATATTTCCAATATCCCTGGAATTTGGAATGTCGCGTTCTTCGATGCCTAAATCAATATGAACTCCGCGCCCCTCAAAGCCACGACTATGGTCCGCGTGTTGGGGCAGAGGAGCACATATCCATAGAAACGAATTCGTCGGACCAACGGATTTCGCAATTCTGTATAATCGAAATTCGTATTTAATATGTCGTTCAAATCGTCAAGGCGAGAAGGGGAAAAAACTCCAATAAAATTAGCATACGTATTTATTTATCTCCTAACTTCGACGGCGAAGTACACGAGAATATTATGTCGTTCCTCGCCAAATGTTCAACGAGAATATGAATGAGATATACGTTTGTTAATTAAAATTCAAAAATAAAGCTAAATATCATTTCTAAATATATAAATTCTTTGAAATCATATTATGGAATATTTATTATTCGATCGATACTAATTGTTTTGCACTTTCAACAATCTCGTTCGTTCGTTCGTTCGTTCGTTCATTTTATCGATCGTATCACTAATTACAAAACAACTTCGTTGCTTTTTTAACAACTATTTTAGATCCAAATGTCATTTTTTTAATTCGCGAATATTTTCGAATTTTTATGATGTACCAGTCTTCCAAGAGATATTAATCGTTTTATATTTCTTATCATATTAAAAAACAATTTCTTTTCATTGAAAATTATTTTAATGCAACAAAGAGTGATTTCCTATAGATGTCAAAAATCAGTTTGGCAGAAATCGGAGACATGTGTTGCCAAACAGAAAAGAACAGAGAGAAAGAGAGAGACAGAGACAGAAATAGAGAGAAAGAAAGAGAGAGAGAGAGAGAGAAATAGACAGAGATAGACAGATAGAGAGAGAAAGAGAGAAAGAGAGAGAGAGAGAAGCGGAAGACGTCGGAAGGGTGCGTTTGCATTTTTCTAACATGTGTCACACGCACGAGGAACAAAAGAGAGACTGACTGCGTGGCGTGCCGCTGAGTGTCGTCCGCGTTTGAAAAGCAATTTCCGATACGTCGTCCAGGCTAAAATGCGTAGGAGATATTCGATGACACATTTCTGATAACTTTAAGAGAGCAAAGAGTGTACGGTGGCCTTGAGTGCTCCGACGAGATACTTGGAAAGAACAAGAGAAGAAGAGAAAGAAAAAGAGAGAGAGAGAGAGAGAGAGAGAGGGGAAATCTTCAAGAAGTTATACCTTCAACAGGTGCAAAGTGGCTTCCCGTTGAAAGCGCGACCGTCTCTCTTCTCTTCTTTTCTCTTTCTACTCTTTAACTTCTCTCTCTCTCTCTCTCTCTCTCTCTCTCTCTTGCTCTCTGTCTTTCCTTCACGAGCATTACATCCCTCTCTTCTTCCACCTCTTAAATGACTACCGAGTTCTTTGATAAAACAAGCCTATAATATCGTGTGTGTAACTTTGAGAAAACGAGTCACCTAATAATGATTCTGAATGCTCTTAAAATATTAGATATACTTATTGTTATGACTTAACAAGAAATATTATATCTTAAATTAGATATTATTCGTTTTTGTATTTATTAAGAGAAATTAATTTATACGTAACGTTTATTTTTATTATCCCTCTGACTATGACGGAAGGATGGAAAATTGTTCATTTGAAATAAAACAAATTCTACTAGCCCTACCTATACAACTATCCGCTTATTTTCTCGCGTAATCGTTACACGCGAATCGATACCTTAACGAACGTGTACGCGAAAAGTGGATTAAAAAAATCGTACGCGACGAATAGAAAAAGAGAGAGAAAGAGAGAGTGAGAGAGAGAGAGAGGGAGAGAGAGAGAGTGAAAGAGTGAGAGAGAGTAAAAGAGAGAGAGGGTATACGACAAACGCAATGTAACTCTCTCGTTTTTTTTCTTTCCCTTTTTCCTTTTTTTTATTTTATGAAGTTCGTAAGCGCGGAGAAAAAATTTAATCCATCCACGCGCATAGCCAAATATTTGCGAGATTTTACGCTCGCCCTCATGCACAGAGAGAATCGAACTGGGAAAAAACGATAAAGCAAGTAACTTTCCCGTTACTAGCTTTTGCTCGAATTGTCTGGACATTTTGTTTAGTTATTTTTGTTTGTTTGTCTTAATAAACGTGTATGGTACGTGTGAGCAATACTCAGATTTGTTTTCTTTTCTTTCTTTATTTTTTTATTTTCATTTTTTTCTTTTTTCAATGTTCCATTCAATGTTTGACGAAAATGCATCGACAAAAAAAAAGAAAAAAAGGAAACTGATTTGAAGAACGAAATTTCGCAAAAGAAAATCTAAACTAATAAAAAAGAGAATTTTTGAAAGAGGATTCTCTAAACAGAATCGAGATATTCAAAGCTCACGTATTCCGTTTACAATGTTTCAAACTTAATATTCTATGCACTTTCGAAAGTAATAATAAGAAGTATGCCGTGCTGTAGACCGTGCATGTTCACTCGGTATATTTCGTATATTCTTACGGAAATGCATGAATTTTCAACAGAATTTAATTGCGATTTACATTGTTACTGTATCGAATTTGCAACGATATTTGTTCTATTTGTTCGCTTAGAAAAATGCAATTGTTTCTTATTTTTATACGATATAATATATTTTTCTTGAAGATATTTATTACGAAAACTAGATAAATAAATTGTTTCCAGTATGATGTCTTTCTTGATAGAGGGTGGATAATAGCAAGGCAAATTAAAACGTCGGATCGGAAGCGCAGCTGCTGCTACTGACACAACACAACATCGCTATCGGAGGTAGAAAGCCTGAAGGGATAAGAAGAAGCCGAGAGATTACCATTTTGAGCCCCAAGAGGGTTTAAGGAAACGTTATTGCGATTTGCTTTATGGGGAGGAGACACGAAGTATCACAAAATGATCGCGTAATTGCTACCCTCCTCGTGAATAGGCAGATAGGTATCAAGTCTATGTATGTATATACTTCGAGGAAAGGTTAATATGATGGTGTAAATATATGAATTTTATATCGGGAAAAAAAAAATCAAAATGAATTTTCCTTTGAGGTTGGAAGTTGGAATGCACTTCAAAATAATGCCCCGTATAAATAAAATAAATCAAAAATAATTTTGAATCTATGTATTATATATATATATATATCTTCTCTTTTGTTTGCTATCAAATTTTTTTTTTTGAAAAATCAATCTCGTTATATGATTTGTTTCCATCATAATAAGAGAAAGTATATATAAACAGTTAAAAAAAAAAGAAAAAAAACGGGAACAAATTGTTCGCAATTTTTTCCCACTTTAACAATCTCGATCAGGATGAAAAACGACGTAAGCTCGGTGGTTTTGTTAATGATTTTTTTTTCGAGCGTCCATCATCGTCGTCGTCGTTGTCGTCGTTCGAAAGCCACCCTGTCGTTCGTGCATTCTTTCTCTCTTTCTCATTAACATGACAATGTTAATTGCATTACTCGTACTCGCGTCCCCGTGTTTTCGTTAGCACTTTTTCATGTGTTAATACTTTTTAATTGGTTCTTCTCTCGTAGCCGACGTAGCGGTCTCATGAATCGTTAACAACTAACGCTTTCGTGACATTTTTTTTAACGCCCTTCCGATGTTTTTAAATTAATATCATTTACACTTGATATTTTATTCAAACTTTTTTTTATATATAGACCGAATATATTATAGATAGATCGAAAATAGAGTTTTATTTTACAAAGAAAAATTTTTTAACGAGTTTGACACTATAAATATCTATCGATTCGATACTAATCTATAGGCAAAAGTATCCACTGTATATTTTACGAGACATGCTTTTTTTTATAATATTTAAAACTATAAAGTATATTTCAATGTATTATATTTAACCAATATCATATTCCAGGTGTGAAAAAGTGTCGTCGCATCTAACAAATTTCATTCAAAGCTGAAAGATTTGACGATTTTATTGTTAATACCCTTCTTTAGACATTAACAATATCGTATCTTTCTCTCGTGCCTTTTGTTTTGCAAGTCATTGGACGATATTCGTTCCATCGAACGAGAAATTCTTCAGGCATTAAATCGTATAAACTCGTACGAACGAAACGATTAAGCTCGTCGAACTGTTTAATTATTTCGAGGCGATTCGTTATCACGATTTATATAAAAGCGAGACGAGAGGAAGTACGTATCGTTTTTCACCGACGTGTGGATAAATCGATCTTCCCAGCGACGAACAAAAATACATGAAATATGAGTCGACAGAGGTGGAAGATTAGACGACTTCAATCATAGCGTTTGTTGCTAATGAAAAGCCAATCAGTCGTCGTTTCTTTTTCGTGGAAAACGACGAATCGACGATGATTTATTCGGTGCATGTGTACTGTAAATTATTTTCCTAAGGGGTATATGAAAAACATATGCAGCCAACGCTTTTTAATATATATTTATTCTCGAGATATTTCTTTTTTTTTTTTTTTTAATTGCTGTTATCGAAGGTTTTGAAATGAGTTTCATTTTTTTTTACCAAAAAAAAAAGAAATATAAGAAGAAAAAAAAAGAAAGAAAAAAATAAATCGCGATACAAATTAAACGAGAACGGCACAACAATGTAGTTTGTGATTTAAGTATTCTATGAAAACAATCGCTTGACTGTAGCGAGTAATATGTCAAATAGATTAGAAGATCTAAGACCCCGTTACTGTAACACTTCCGGAAATGGCGAGCTCGTAACATATTTCAACGGGTTATCGTTCGTGCTAAAACATCGCCGCGATAAGCAAGATGCGGACAGTTAAGTGACGATCTCGGTAAATCCATTATGTTGCAAATATAGAAGGAAGAAGAAATTTACACGCAATTGAATCTGTTTCATAAAGTTTGCTTCGTGAATGAGGACAATATTTTCGGATGATCCTTGAATTTTTTTATAAAGAATAGTTCAAAATAAATCGTGAGAAGAGAATTTTCCCGTTTGGTAAAATTATAGCTGACGAATAATAGAAAATAGAAAGAGAAGAAAGCTGGATCATTGAAAATCGGTGCTACTATTTGGAAAGTCGTATTAAAAATTTCTAACCGGGCCAGTCGAGTCGCAAATTTCGATGACGAAGAGTCGAAATTCGAGCGAGTAGAGAAGAAGGAAAAGTAAAAATCGTTAAGTCGAAAGTTTCGTTAATGACTTTTCCAACGTTTCGTTTTAGATAATCCGACCCGCATTTCCGTAGGTACGTGTAATTAACACGTTCGAAATGAACGAACTTCTCTATATTTTTAAGTCTCGTTTGAAAATAAAATTAAAAAAAGAAAAAACAGAAAAATCATCATCATCTTCCTCCTCATTAAGAGATATTTTCGATTTTAATTTAAACAAAGAATATATAGTTTTTCTTTATGGATATTTACAAATATTCTCTCTCTCTCTCTCTCTCTCTCTCTCTCTCTCTCTCTCTCTCATAACGTCGCGTGAAAATCGTTGCCGAACTTCCGGGAATCACGAAGCGTGAATAATTCCGTTTACGTGGGCGCGTTCGTTCGTTCGTCGGTCCCGACGTAAATTATTACAAGGAGCACATTAATTTCCTTTGCGAATAATTAACAAGGAGAACCGGACACAACGAAAGCTCGGCGGCTGAGCAAGGTTTCGCAATGGTCAGTAGTCCTTTCGTGTAACTTGCTTCTCGAGGTACCCATACCTTTTCGCCGCCACTCTTCTCACCCTCCTACTTTTACTAGCCCCTTCTCCTACCCACCCCTTTCTTACTCGCCAACCAACCTCCCCCACTCGACATCTGAAATATTAATCACGACTTACACACGCAGTTTCGAGACTAGGGGTATTCTCTCTCTTTGCATTATTAAATGAGAGCTCGCGCACGAGTTACGTTAGATAGGCTCGCTTCTTATTCCGCAAAACGAATATGGATGTGCGGCTGGTACCGTTATTATTCCGATATGAAGAGAATTACAACAATATAATCAATTCGTTAATATTAAAAACCCCCAAAAGTTCGATCCTTCGACGATCTCTGAAAGTTAGCGTTCTCTCATTAATATTTTGACCGGGAGAAAAACGAAGAAGAGAAGATAAATAATTATAGGGGAAAGGAAAAAACGATACGGTGCTAATTAAGAATTTCATTAGATAAGCTCGTTAGCATTCTTAATTATTTCTAACGACCGCATATCGTCCAGTAATTGGAACTTTTAATCCTACAGTGGAGCACGTACGATGAATAAGAAAGATTAATTTTTCTCGTGTTCTAGATTGAAATTAGCTTAGATAGACATTCCTTATTTCAATATATGATTATTATAATATAATAGGAATGTTCTATTTGTATGATTTTGTAAAGATTTCTAATCATTTATCCTGATCAAACTTAATCCAACGATTCTCGGTTTTAATATAGAGGGTTGGTATGAAAGTTTAAGCGAGCGATAGTTACCCGTACGAGGATACTTTAGAGTATGCGAGCGTATTGGTGGCCAGCAGCTTTCTGAGACTCTCTATCTCTATACGTATATATAGTTACGTATATCCAACGTATTCGTTTAATTACATTCCCAACGTTAAATCCACCTAACCGGTGAAACTAAGTTACACCTGTGCAACACCGGTATCTCGACGATAGTACGTAGAAATACATACATAGAGATGGTACCCATAGGTAAGTAAGTATATAGGTATAAGGTATAGGCAGAGAGAAGGTCGTAGGTGGCTCACAATCGATCCAGACGACAGACGACGGCGAACTGCTAATAGGGGAGGAGTTTTAAATGCGCCTAACGTAATAATGCGTGCATTAGGCAAGTACTATGGCGTCGGTGGCGTCTGCGGCGACGACACAACGATAGTAGTGGACCCATTCTCCGTAAGGGGTAGTTTGCCTGACAACTCGATTATACGATACTGCAGGGCTGAGTGGCAAGTGGTGATATATGGTGTGCATATACGCGATGCTCTACCACTTCCGAAGTCACTTAAAATAATGAGAAACCCCTATCGGCTTGCTTCCCTATTTTCCTCTACCTTTTTCTTTCTCTCTCTCTCTCTCTCTCTCTCTCCCTCTCTCTCTATCTATCTATCTATCTATCTATCTATCTCTCTCTCTCTCTCACACCATTTTTTTTTCCTTTTTCTTTTACTTTCTTATGGCAACACTTGCGTTGGGATCTCATCCACGAGAAGGACAACAACATCAACAGCAGTAATGTTGGCAACAACGTCGAAGTAGACGACGAGCCACCACCGATCCGCTAAAACTTTCCACTTTCTTCTCTTCTTTTCTCTTTTCTCCTCTCCTCTTCTCTTCTCTTCTCTTGGGGGTTTCTACGAGAGACCTCGGTGCTCTTTCGCAATTACGGTCACCTCTAGGATGAATTTAATTTCAGAACACGGCAGTAGATGGGTATATATAAACGTACCCCGTTCTTTCGTAGCGATGCCTTGAAAACTTTGCTAATTTATCGGGTTGGTCATTTTGTAGGAAAAATGTTATTTCGACGTAGACAATAGATACACAAGTAATCGTGTAAGTGCTAGGTAGGTATATCGACACGAGTTCTCTATTATCGTCTTGACAAATTCGCGAAACGACGACAGCCATGCTCCATTATCGAGATTATTAAACTCAGAGAAGGAAGACGACGACGACGACAACGACAACGACGACGACGACGACGACGACGACGACGACGACGATGATGACGACGTAAAGTGTTTACTTAGCTTCGGAAAATATCGAAGGATGTGTACTGAGGCGTGGCGTGTTTTGATTCGTCAAAAAGAAGGAACGTTGGCTTAATTACAAGCCAGCAATAACGAGTCTAGAGAAACATCATTTCAAGCGGATCAAGGGCCAAGACTTTACCCTCTATCGTTAGGGTAACCATACCTCCCGGGTGTTTATTTTCTCGATGAAAAGCTATATCTGCGTAAAACGAAAGTGATATTTATGAAGGTGAGTGCAAGGGATGTAGGAAGGATACCCAACAGACTCCTCTATGATCATCCGACGTTCCATAAAAATTACTGATCTCTGTACGAAAACTAATCAACGATGTAATCGAGACGATGAGAACAAAAAAAAAAGAAATTTGTTGGGCAATAAAGGGAAACTTGACGATTTAAAAACTTTACTTGTCATAAAGAAATGTCGAAGATGAAATTTTCTTTTTCCTCATAACTCAAATTTCTTCTTTTTATGTATCTAAAATATATATTATATTTAGAAAGTAAGAAGAGAAATTCTCTTTCATTTCTAAGAACGACGACATCTTAGAGCGTAGAAATAGAACGAACGCTTGAACGCGTACCAGGAGACATTAAGAAAGGGCTCGGATATGGGGGTTGGGATTTGTAGTGAAATTTATAGGCGATGCGCAGAGGTACATATGTACTGGCATACTGCACTGGACCATGTTGCGGTGGTGGCCGGTGTGCGACATAGGCAGCTCTCTCGCTTGCTAGGAACGAGCTTGCCGCCTAGCATCGTGTCTCTAGCGGTACTTACGGTGTTATGTAGGCCTAACTCTCGCACCCCTTTCATCTAAACCTCGCTCATTTGCATTCCACCCTTTAGGAATATCATCCGGTGTTTTAGAATCGCTATTACGTCCAACAAAATTATCCCGCAGGAACTCTACGTAACTCAACGCATTTTATCTCGTAAATTTAGCCAAATTTAATACATTTAAAAAAATTTTCATTCTAATTTTCAAATATTCATTTGACGATTTAAAAATATATTTTTATATAATGTAATATATGAAATATAATTTAATATTTTTTAATAGGATAAATAAATTTCTCTATTTCGAATAGTGAATGTTACGACGACGACAAAGACGATGAAGACGACGAAGATGACAGATAGGAAGCGATAGGAAATCTCCGGAAGAAGACGTAATCGAGTTAACCGCCGAGAGATTCATCGATATTTTCCTATTACGTAACGCGATCGTTGCGATAGAAAGCCGATACGGTGAATTTTAATGAAGCATTTGTCGGCAATGGAGTGATTTAAATGGATCGACTGTCTGTAACGCAATTATTCGAGTGATCGTACAAGGAGGTCCCTTCCGATAATTTGACGTTCAAAGCGATTCCCAGACACGTGGATTCCCGATCGTACGATTCGACAGCCTTAAATTATTAATTTCTCTCTTTCTCTGTCCTTGAGAACAGGTATAATGATCGGTTAGAAACCTAGAGATATTTTACTTCGATCCTTCGTTAAGAATTTCCATATTATACCCATTTTTCCCTTCAAAAAAAAAATGAAATTCTTCGTAGAAAAATAACAAGAAAATAATTCCTTATAATTTATTTTTTTATCTTAACTTTTATTTTTCGTTCAAAACCTTCGCAAGAGAAAATACAACATAATTTATAAGGATACTGAAAACAATTTGAATATATCATGCAGAACCGATAACAACGATAAATAGATAGATAGATAGATAGAGAGATAAATAGATAGATAGATAGATAGATAGATAGATAGATAGATAGATAGATAGATAGATAGATATATACACACACGATAAACGATGTATACGTCGCGAGATATGCAAGAGGTCAATATTTTCTATCCAAGAGGGTAGTAAAGCGTGATACGATGTGCGTCAGCGGTGTAATGAGCTGACAATATAATGCCATGGAGGCTATATATACGGGTGGACTGTCCAACCTAGAGACAGGACCTCTCTCAACGAGAAGCATCAACGTATTGATGACCGAACAGACGGAGATTAAGAGCCGCCATCTACGTCGATGTGAAAATGTTGCTTGATAGTACATTGGTGTTGTATCACGATAGTAATAGTATTCTCTTCTCCACCTCTCTTATTGGTAATGTGACACATTGGATACCATTGTTAGAGAGAAGAGGAGGCTCGCTCGGAAAACCGTAAAAGATATGTCGTTCGAGAAAGGAAAGAGGATACCTTATAGTGGAAATTTCACGGACTAGCTGGCAGGAGTGAGCGAGTGAGCAACCGGCCGGAGGGATCGATGGTAACAAGATATATCGTGCATATACTAACGAGCAATACGAGTAGGCGGAAGAAGACGATAACGGCTACGATAACGGAACAATACGACTGCGTCTGGGACAAGAGGGTATAGTAACGCGTTGCCATGGTTGGATAAGAGCTAAAACGACATCGTGAAAAATAATCATCTCCTTCTTCAATATCGACATAATTTTTTCGAAGAAAATTGAAAATTCCTTTATTTTTTTCTTTTTAACATAAAATTTTCATAATACAATTTAAAACGAACGATAGCTGTTTATAGTCAAATAAAGAAAATTCATGAAAATTCATTTTCAATATAAAAAGAAATGATAAGAGAAAAATGTGTAAAAGTTTCTTATTCCGTCGAGACATCAATCTCTTTGCTTTTCCGTCCATCGTTTTCTGATTTGGCAATTTTCACTGATTATCTCGCTTGGGAACGGTGTGAAATCGATGCGGATAGATAATTAACAAGTCGATTTTAAGGCGGTGGCAACGTCTGCATTGCGGCAATCGCGACTTCGTGCGCTCGCTCTTTCCCCCACCTTTGAGATACAAGAAAGAGGGAAAGAGAAACATTGAAATAAAGTTTATTTGTAGAAAAAACGTTAGCCTAGAGTATACATAATACATATATATATATATATATATATATATATATATATATGCATTATAAAAGAAACAACACAGTGACAGATCGATTTGAATGAAAAAAATTATTCATTTAATAGAAAATTATATAAATTTTATATATAAAGAAGAAAAAGAAAAAGAAAAAGAAAAAAATATCAAGCTTTAAAATTTACCTAAGACATTTGATATTGATTTGTGGTTAGACTGGAGAGAAATCGATCGACTTTCGAGAAATGGAAAGAAAGAAGAAGACGACGGCGTCGTTTCTTTCGATAAACTTTTCCGCGCGGTTACGTGACGTTATATCGTCGTCCAAAGCGAACAGAGAAGAAAGAGAAGAGGAAGAAAAGCAAGAGAAAGAGGAGACGGAAATGGGAGAATAGGGATGAAAATGGGGAAGGTTGATACGAAGAATGATAGGTAGAGAGAAAGAGAGAGAGGTAGAAAGAGAGAGAGGTAGAAAGAGAGAGAGAGATAGGAAGAGAGAGAGAGAGAGAGAGAGAGGATGAGAGGATTTGACAGGGAGGAGGAGGTATATTTGGAACGAGGGGGTAGCGGTAATCGACGGCCAGTGAATTGGAACAAATGCAGACAGACGTGAGGTGAGCTGTTGCAGTTCGCTTGATACCGCAACCAAGAAATATAGTATAAACGGAGGATGGCTATTAATTGAGTTCCTCCCTTCCGTTCATGCACCGCGTCCCCCACTTTGTCCCTTTTCAAGATGAATCGATGAAATGGCCTTCGCAAAGAAAGAGGGAGGGAGAAAGAGAAAAAGAGATAGAGAAGGAGAAACGAACGGTAAAAAGAAAGAATTTGAGAGAGAGAGAGAGAGAGAAAGAAAGAGAAAGAGAGAGAGTGAGAAACATTTTGCGACATACACGATAACAATCTATTACGTTTTTCATTAAATGCTTCGTTCCGTATTTGCAGATTCGTGATATAGATGAGAGCTTGTGGTTTCAATATTTCATATTAATTTTTATTTATCGAAATATTCAGAGATGGAGATGTTCAAGAATAATAGAAGGGACAAACAATGACTACTTTTTCTGCTTCCGCTTTCTTTTCTTATCTTCCCGATTTGATCGTAATACTGATTCTTATCTCGAAAGAATAAAGTTAAAAAGATGGTACGACAATGTCAAGAAAAGATTCAAGTAGGCGTCTTGAGTTCGTCTCGAAAGTTAATATCAGCTATAGGTATATAGTAAGTAAGTAAAACTAATTTCGCAAATCCTTTAATCTACACGTTTGCCTGGAAGCTGGGGAAGAGATTAAGGGTAGCGAAGTGAATGGGCAACCTTCCGAGTGTTTGATGGAATATGATGAACGAGGCACGCAAAACTCGCTTATTGCTGTACGAGATCAATGCGAAGGAGGCAAAAGCACGGCTCTGATGTATACCATTAAAAGCTTTCGAAAGTTGAGTGACAGAGCGAAACTTAACGAGCGAAGCTCGCTTATAATCGTTGTTTCGCGTATTTAATTTCACGTAGATATCCGTAATACACGATTTCCTTTCGCGTATCGATCAAGATGTACAACTTCTTTGAAGTTATCAAAGTTTCAACTGTCTTTCAATGAACTTTTCTTTTAAAGATATTTAAAGTATCTATATATAATATATACTTTACATACATATATATGTACATACATATATACGTAATGTGTGTGTGTGTATGTGTGTATATATATATAAGTATTTAAAATATATTGAGAAATATCAAACATAGAAATCATCAATATACAATATCTAATTTTCTAATCATCTAATTTGTTTAAAAATTTTTATCAAACCTACCGCCATAATGTTGTGCGAGTATAGAGGCGAAGACTTGCCCAGGACTTCGAGCTCCTCTATTAGAGGATGAAGTCGTTGCCGGACCAACGACACGATGAGTTTTTTCTTCGTCGTCGCTACTAGATTGGGCACTATGACCATACCCGCGCCGTTCTCGCCATTCGAGGGACCGTTGACGGCGCAGCCCACGGCCCCCGTTTGAATGACCGCGGCCTAACGTGCCTTCACCCTCCATCACTGCAGCATCTGCAATGAATATGATATATTACTCGTTATTATTAATTAATAATTTTTATTTCGAATACAAATTTTTATTAAGATCAAAAGTTTTCTAATTATTAGTTTAATTTAATAAAATAACTAACACGCATAAACAATTAATATAATTATTGTGAAAATTAGTTGAAAATTGAAGAATTTTTAGTAAGATTTATTTTCTTCTACACGCACGAGCGTGTTTCCTATTGTCGATTCATAATATATTTATAATGTCTATGGTGTTAGGTAATCGAGTGGTTGGATGCTTGTCGAAATTCCCATGGAAACGTCCTTCACTACCGAATTCCTTGATTGCAGAGCTCGTTGATTGATGCTCCAAGGGATCGCTGCTACTAGTTTAAGATCACTCACTGTTCCTTGGACTATGAAATTTCAGTTTGGAATTGCCACCACGAAGAGGAGGGTCTTACTATCGAACCTCGTGTCACGCCTTCTCTCTCTTTCTCTCTCTTCTCCTCTCTGTCTCTCTCTCTCTTCTCTCTCTCTCTCTCGTTTTCCTTTATCTTTGCGTGACTCGTTCAAAGATATCATTCTCTCTCTCTCTACCTCTCTCTCTCTCTCTCTCTCTCTCTACCTCTCTCTCTCTCTCTCTCTCTCTCTTTCCCTCTCTCTCTCTCTCTCTCTCTCTCTCTCTCTCTCTTTCACACAATGAAAGAGTCCTAGAAATCACGAGATATCTTTATTACATACAAAAATTCTGCTCGAAGAAAGATATGAAATACCTTCCTTCTCTTTCTCTCCCCTTCTCTCTCTCTCTCTCTCTCTCTCTTTCTCTCTTTCTCTTTCTTATCGATGCTCTACGTAGAAATAAAATTATTTTCGAGCGAGCGCTTCGTTTCTTTCCTTTCAACGAACGAACGACGCGAGAAGGAAGTAAGAGATCCGATAAGTAATAAGAACATTCCATTCCTTTTTGCAGTGATCCTTTCTTGAATTACGTTCGAGTGCGTTCCACCCTAAGGAACGTAAGAAAAGAATCGGAGAATAACGCAAACCCTTGTAAAAAATAACTCGTCAAAGCAAACGACTATTTAATTAAAGAAAACAAACACCGTCCTTCGATGTTGGTAGTAAGAAGAGAAAGAAAGACAGACATCTTACATCTTTCTCTTTCTTTATCCCTCTTTCTCCCTCTCTCTTTCTCTCTCTCTCTCTCTCTCTCTTTTTCTCTCTCTCTCTCTTTCTCTCTCTTTCTCTTTCCTTCTCTCTCTTTCTCTTTCACCGACGGAAATTGATCGGGGAATTTTCTCGGCAAATACAACGTGAAAATTTAATGAAACGAAAGCAAGGTACCAACATCGAAGTATCACTACTAGGGTAGGTACAGCAACAATAGAAAATACAACAAGCGTTCGACAAGTGTTCTACTACTACGGCACCATCCAATTGCTTGTCGTAGCTTTGTATTTTTTCATTGTATACATTGCCATAAAAAATAATATTTTTCCTTTACTTTTATTCAATCCTAGTTATATACATATAGATATCTTATATATTTAATACGTGTGTAATAATAAAATGTTAAAAGATTCACAAGTATGAATGATAAAAAACAATTGATTTTTTTATGACGAAGTTTAGAAACGATCGTTACAAAGATAACTAAAATATAATTAACAAGGGTATTTTACGTGATACTTGAAATAATTAATGATGAGATAATCTACTGGTATTAAGATTGTAATGAACGTTAATAAATGATGAATACAATGGAGGAAGATCAAGGGATAAATAAGATTCCTTCTGAAAATGAATCCTCTTGCATATGTAAATATC
Source organism: Vespa crabro (assembly GCF_910589235.1). NCBI lineage: Eukaryota > Metazoa > Arthropoda > Insecta > Hymenoptera > Vespidae > Vespa > Vespa crabro. The sequence continues at coordinate 6,372,977 of NC_060957.1, forward strand.
TCTTCTAGCCACTTTTCTCAAAGTTCAATAACGACTAATAGATCACATCGAGTCTTTTCTGTTGTTTATGCGAGGGTGCTTTAACGGTGTTATGTTTTACTGGCCCTTCGTATTCTCCTCTCTCTCTCTCTCTCTCTCTCTCTCTCTCTCTTTCTTTCTCTCTCTGTCTCTTTCTCTTTCTCTCTCTCGCTCTCTTTCCTCTTTACAATTATCAACACTCTACCTCCTTCGGCCTTCACCTAAATGTGATGAGAACGTCGAGTATACTCTATTGAAACACTATATGAATTAATTGAAACGTTTTGTAGAATAGATTTATATCAGATAAATAAGTATGAGAATAGAATATAAGCTTTGAAAAAAAACTTATTTTTCTTTTCTTTCTTTTTATTATTATATTCGAACATTACTACTATTTCATCTTTACGTTGATCGACGAAGGCATTGTTATAATAGAATGCTTTTATAACGGATCATAACCGTAGACCATACAAAACAGGATGATGCTTCAGGCTGACTCATAACTTTGAAAGAATTTCGTTTAAAAGTTGATATAACGTGCGATGTGGTCTCTCGTAGTTGCGTATACGATATAAAAATTCTCGAAAGAGAGATAGACGAAAACAAAAATAGAAATAAAACGTGCCAATGGCAAATCTTTTTGACGAAGGAGATTACATATACATATGTATATATCATGTAGATATATACATATGCATATATGTAAACGCAACGTGAGAGACATGTTTCTCTGATACTACGAAATCATCATTTAACATCGAATTTTCATTACTCAATTTATGCTGGCACCACGATGCTCTTTAACCGTGTGCTTTCACATAAGCGTAAGCAAATAAAGATCGTCGGCGTAAATTACAAGCAAACGAGGGAAGAGTAACTGTCAAGGAGAGTAGATTCTGTGGTTTCCCTTCGATAGGGAGAAAAGAGAAGATGAAGAAAGAGAGGGATAGAATGTAGAAAGTTATTCTCTCTCATCGTCGACGGGCGAAACACACGTGTACATTATCGCCAAGAAATTGTTCTCTTTCTCTTCCTCCCTCCCTCTCTCTCTCTCTCTCTCTCTCTCTCTCTCTCTTTCTCTTTCTCTTTCTCTTTCTCTTTCTCTTTCTCTTTCGATAGCAATAGCCTTACCCGAAACGTGAAACTTTTCCGATAGTCTCTCTCTTAACGACGATTTCTAGCTTTTCTCAAGCGAGGAACAAATAAATGCATTGCGTGTAACCTCCTGTCGCTTTATTTCCCGCCATCGTTCATGAAAGTCAATACACACAAACAATCGAATTCGCATCGACAAAGACGACGAGTACCTTTTATACAGACGACAACTATATATGTATGTATGTGTATATATATATATATATTATATATATATACACATACATACATGTATATAGGTTTATACCTATGTAGCTGCCTGGTCTCGCGAAATCGAGCTAGAAAAAGATTTAATGCGATTTCTCGAAGGCGTGCGTCGTGGAATAAGTTGCACGATCGGAGAGTCGCTTTTACGAAAATTCCAAGAGAAGAAGTTTTACCAAGAACGATGGATAGAAGGGAATGTTAAACGGTCGACGAATTCCATCGCGTTCACGTTTCCACCACGTCGTTTTCGTTTCCCAAGCTACCGTGGCTCGAAGTGGCTTGGACACATAAATCAGGAGTGAGAGAACGTCCTTCTCGTATTCTTACGAAAGGAGGTTAAAAATCTCTAGACGTATGTACATATATATATATATATATATATATATATATATATATATATTTACACATATATATATATATCTACATATATACATATACTTAACCACGAAAAGTCGTTACTTGCTTAACACCCCTCACACGAGTGCTCGTGAAAAGAGTGAAAAAGGGAAAGAGAAGGTTACCGATTCGACTTTCGGTCGTTAGAGAAGCCATACTATAAAAGGGCTTTAAGAGTTTCCCCGTGTTCGCGCGAGATTCGAGGGAGGATTTGCATAGCGTCGTGTCTTCGTACTAGGAAATTTCACGAGAAATGTGGCCTGCCTTTTTAAACGGCATTTAATGAAGAAGAAGAAGGTAACACTTAGACGACATTGTTCGACTCTCTTCTTCGACAGTTTTCTTCTTCGTCTCGTTCATAAGAAGGGCATCTGAATGCATGAAACATAGAGAGAGGAGTCTAGTCTGCGTATCCAGATATGCTTTGAGAAAGACTTTTGCATATTCATCGAGTACGTTCTTCTCTCTCATTCTCTTAACCATCCTTCGAGCACTCTTCTCCTCTCTTCATCGTCCTCGGTAGTCTTCTTTCCTCGTCAAACAAACGAGCAAGTAGATGCGATTCGGGACTTAGGTGGTAGACCAACCTTCCTTCCCATTGCGTTCTCTATCTCGAGGCACCCCTCGATGCTAGTGGTATCACGTGACCCCGAGATAATTATACGGCTTTAATCTCGATAACGTTTCCGAAAATGCGGGCCTCCTTTACGCCATTTTGCCCCTTTACGAGACAGCCTTGCTGCTTCCCGAGGGTGGTTTCGTCTAATTATTTACTTCTTTACGAGAGAGGAACATGGCTATTTCTAAAGTACATACATATTTATATATATATATATATATATATATATATATATATATACATATATCTACATTATATATATACACTTTGTTCTCTCCATCTTGATCGATCGATCGTTCTTCATTATTAGCTTTCATGAAATTTCACGTATATAATAATTACGTATTTTCTTCCTTCAAATTTTTACCTCGGGAGAAAAAAAATTAGACCTACCTTTTTATTCGATTATTCACGCTATTCATATCAGCACTTTCAATATCTTTTATAATTCAGATATCCCAGATACATAATCCTAGATACATAAAAAAAGTTTCAAAATTATGAGTTTTAAAATAAAAATCTAATTTTTTGATCTTTGAAGAAATCAGAACGAAGAGTAGAATGAAACAGACACCAAAAAACGATGATAATGATAATAATAATAGTAATAATAATAATAATAATAATAATAATAATAATAATAATAATAATAATAATAATAACAATAATAATAATATAATAATAATAATAATAATAATAATAATAATAATAGTATTAATAATAACAAATTCTCTAAAAATCTAGACATGTCTTTACTCTCAGTTAACGCTTTTATATAATTACATCTCAACAAAAAATTATTTCTACCTCGATTCAATTTAAATGAAAACGTAAAGGAAAATTAGGAGAGAGGAAGAGTAAGAGAGAGAGAGAGAGAGAGAGAGAGAGAGAGAGAGAGAGAGAGAGAGAGAGAGAGAGAGAGAGACAGAGACAGTGAGAAAGAAAGAGAGAAAAAGAGAAAGATGGTGAAGAAAAACGATTAGAAAGGAGAGAATCCACGAAGTTATATGATAAATTCCTAGTATGTATAATATATTAATAATACGGTAAACCAATCACGTTTGCAAATAAATTCGAATACGTACGTACGTATTTGGGAACGAACACATTAATCACGTTGCATGGTATCTGTAACAACTAACACGAATAAATATAAATTCTGTGATCAGAATAAAGACTACTTCTTTTTTGTTTCAGATGAACTTACAAAATTTTTCAACGATGAACGATAAAATTAACGAACGAATTTCATGAGGGGTTCAAAACGAGAGAAGAGCAACCTCTCTTTCACTCTCTCTCTCTCTCTCTCTCTCTCTATCTATCTATCTCTTACACAAATACACACATACACATATACACTCTTTCTCGTTAGGAACATAGTATCCTGCACCCGTTGAAGAAAATTAAAAGAGAGGATCGAAAGAGGATGAGACAAAGAGGATAGCAAAGAGAAGGGGATAGGGAGTGGGGGATCGGTGGGGAAAGGGGGGAAGGAGGTGCAGGCACCGGCATTTTGCGGTGCAGAATGTCAATTAAACGACGTGGCCGATTAACCATAACCGAAACCTCGACAAAGGGCCTAGCCTGCACGGTTTCGCACTCTGCCGGGTTCATCGCGCGATAATTTATATGGTAATTCCAGGGACGTAATAAGTCCCCCTCGACAAACTCTGCCTGCCACTATACACGCGTTCCGGCATATACCGTAGAGATGGTGTACGAAAGAGAAAGAGAGAAGGGGATAGAGAGAGAGAGAGAAAGAGAGAGAGAGAAGGATAGGTAGATAGATAAATGAAGAGCGAGAAAGAGAGAGAGAGAGAGAGAGAGAGAGTAGCGTCCTGGCGTTGACCCCGGCTTCCATCGACGTACGGCCTCCTGCCATGTACACATCATTACTAAAAGCGGTCATCGATTCATCGGAGTTCGACCAACCATAGCCACCATCCTCGTCGATCCCGTACGTATCTCTCAGTACACCTACGTTACGTTACATCCGGTCAGTTTTCTCTCTCTCTCTCTCTCTCTCTCTCTCTTTATGTCTATCACTATTTTCTCTCTCTCTCTCTCTCTCTCTCTCTCCCTCTCTCTCTCTATGTCTATCACTATTTTCTCTCTCTCTCTCTTTCTCTCTCCCTTTCATTCTCTCTCTCTCTCTTTCTCTCTATCTATCTATCTATCTATCTCCTCCGTATATGGCCTTCTATGTTCATAGGTAGTTACGTGCGAATGCACAGCGAAACGAGCGTAACGCGCACGAACGCGCATATGAGCGAGTGTCTATTGTCAAATTTTCCCACCCGCGATTGTCCGCGCGGAATTTAATTAACTTCCATCTCGTTAACTTTTGTCACCGCGTATCCCGTTCTCTCAGGCCCGTAGTATACTCTCTCTATATCCCTCTCTCTCTCTCTCTCTCTCTCTCTCTCTCTCTCTCTCTCCCTCTCTCCCTTCCTATCTCTATCTATCTTTATCTCGTTTTTTTTTCTGCACCATGTAATATAACTTTCGGTTGATCAAAACGTTTGTCTTTGAATTTCGATTTTGTAAACGAATGAAACTATGAGATTTAGTTTATTCCTTACTCTTATGTAATTAACTTTCTTGATATTAGATATTTTGAAGAAAATAGATCAATTATTTTAAGGGAAAGAGATGATATTTTAGTATAGGCGTGCGATTGACGTACGATGCCACCGTTGAAAGGAGTAAAGATGAGAGGAAGAATAAAGGGAAAGGGGAATGAGATTGAAGAGAAAGAAGAGAGTGAGAGAGAGAGGGAGAGAGAGAGAGAGAGAAAGAGAGAAGAGAAAAGGGAAGGAGGTAGAAACGATTATCGCTTAATTTTCTACAAAGGATAATATCGGTAGTGGAAAATGTTCACAGAACCATGTTCTATTGAAAATAAACGCTCCAATTGCCGGACCTCCCTTCAAGGTAAAAAAAAAAAGGAAGTCAAAAGGGAAACGAACGTCGACGATGGCTGCCTTTTGTCGCGAGCAGCTACGCTGCTGTCGCACGTTCGATCTGTTTTCGGTCTCGCGGTTTTTCACGTTTCTCTAAAAGCTACGCTGTCGCTCGCGACTTTTCCGCATGGATTCTCTTAATTATCCGCCTTGTCGATTTCTACTATCTACCTTACGGTTTCATTCGCCATTTTTACATATGTATGTACATACATATATGCATGTAATATCTATTTAGACGTGCGGATGTGAAAAATTTTGTCAAATCGTTTGGAATGATTTTTCTTTTTCCTTTTCTTTTTTTTTTAAATAATTATAGTAAATAAGTTGAAATTCAATATTCTCCTTAATGATAGAAAAGATGTAATTGAATGAACGTATAATTCAACGTTCGATCTCTCTACCGATAGCAACACTTTCAAGTCTATTAACCAGGATCATTTGACAATTAGAATCAAGAGAGAGAGAGAGAGAGAGAGAGAGAGAGAGAGAGAGAGAGAGGAAATAGAAGAGATTGAGGTCGTATCAAGATCGGTATCTCTTACGATCGGGGATTGCTGAGAACGCGAATGCTTGAAGGATTCTCTTTCTGTAATCTACGAGGCAGTTTCGTCTTCATTTGCCAAATGGTCGGTAAATCCGCTCAACGTTGGTATCGTCACCGATTGTAGAAAGACGGTTTAACGTCGTTTCGCTCTCTCCTATTCCCTGAATAACCCTCTCTCGTCGTACCACTCGTCGTACAGGCGTTACGACGAAACTTAACTGCGATGTAAACCCACTTTGGCTCCTCCTAGAGTTCCCGTTCTCCGAGCTTCTAACTAACGCTAAGTCACACGAGTCATTTAACGATTCTCTTGGCGGGATTACGCACCGCACAATCGGCCTGGCTGATCTGTTTCCGCGGCCTTCCAGATATGCCCCTGCTACAGGGATTTGTCCTATGCCACAGAGAAATCGATCTTTGCGACTTCTGATATCTTTGACTCCTTACCATATGTTACGTTGTTTCATTACAAATGGAAAGTAATTTACAGCGTGATTTTAACGAAAAAATTTATAAAAAGTCTCTTTACGATGCTTACTCCTTTATTTATTTATTTTTTTTTTTTTTATTTATTTGTATCTCTATACACTTCGTAAGAATTGAAATAAATTCTACATATACTTATGGAAAATGAAATCCCGAACTCTTCCCCCATAGTATAATGAAAACAATTAAATTTCGCGCTAGCAAATGCGTAAGAGCATTTATTATTTAATTAAACCTCGATTTAATCCTCAAAAGGTGTGTAATAATTGTCTGATGGGAACGACGAGGTAAAGTGAGGGGATTCTCTCGATGAATCTGATAATTCCACCTCTATGAGTTATAATTAATTTTTCCGATCATGAACGATCGTAATCGAAAGTCGCCAATGTATTGCTCTCGAAATGAAGTAGCGAACCGATAATAAGCATCATTAATTTCCCTTAATTCATTATTACTTATTAATCCGCAGAGAATTTATTGAACGTAAAAATGGTTACGTGCGAGAAAAAGAGAGAAAGAGGGAAAGAGAGAGAGAGAGAGAGAGAGAGAGAGAGAGAGAGAGAGAAAGAAAGGGAGAAAAGAAAGAAAAGAAATGAAAGAAAGAAGGGATTCGTGTGTAGACTTGACGATGATTCGAGTTAAAAGCAACATCCTTCGAATCTCCAGAACGATACCTTCGAAGCGTAAAACCGGTTTCAGAAATTGGATTGTCCTACGTTGCTACTCCCAGGAGCGCCGTGCGTAGAAACGGGAAATGATTCACTTCGCCTGGACGTCCGCGATCGTTGCTTTGGAAAAGACGTTTCTTTGGACTTTCGTAAGGAAGCTCGCACACACAAGATTAGAAGAACGATACGTGCCAAGAATTTAAAATTTCTTTTCTTTTTTTTCCAAGAAAATATCTTATTCTATCTTGTCGACAAATTTCTTTACACAGAAGATATATTTATACGTCTGTAATATAAGTTGTCGAATTATTTTTATCGTCACTTATCTAATTCATTTACTGTATAAATAATAAAAATCAAAAATTATTAAAGGAAGCAAGATTTATAGAATACGTAATATTCTATGAAACAGATCTTTCTTATTTGAAGACAGTAAATTTTATACGTGTTGAAAAGACGAGTATTTAAGTTAAACTAAATCGTATGTTTATTATTTACGATCCATTTTATAAACCGATACGTTCTCTTTGTATATTTTCCTGTACACGTTTCATATATTTATCTATTACTCAAATGTCTCGAAAAAAACAAAAAGAATATTTATTTGTAATTTTGATATTCTTTCAACGTTATTAATTATTTCGTAAAAAAAGTTTATAACGTTGAAAATGAAAAGAATAAGGTATATTAGAAAACAGGTGTCGTCGTTGGCAATAAACTCGCGATACTTAACGAAGAAACGCAAAAGTGAGAGCTCCGAAGGTATCGCAGTAGAACTCCTCACGAGGAAAGCTTCTTATATACCTTCGAAGTAAATTGTAAGTTTCTTATACGCGACCGGTCAACGTTACACCACCACTCGCATTTTCGTTCGGATCTCACAAAAACGGTTTCCTGCGTAAGGAGATTAGAGTCGTTATTCCGTCTCGGCATCGTCGCTGGACAAAAGTGAAAATTCCGAAGGAAAGTCGCGACCCGTACTAACACCACCCCTCATCCCTCATCCCCCTCTCCCACTATTCTCTTCTTTTCTCGTTTAAACGTTTCGTACTTAAACCGCGACGAGACTCGAACAAAGTGACGAAAAACTGGCCTTCTCTCTCTCTCTCTCTCTCTCTCTTTTTATTTTTTTTATCCTCTTTTTCTCTCAGACTACAAAAGAATCTAGCTGGGAAGATTTTTAAGTAAAGCTTGGCTCGTCCTTGCATTTCGAGAATCGTGAGACTTCATCTTTCTCAGCAATTCTTTGATACAGAAGTGAGGAGAAAAAAATTACTGTGAAATATCCGAGAGAGAGAGAGACAGAGAGGAAAAGAAGATAAAGAGCCATTAGAAAACTTTTCTAACGCCTGAGATAAGAAGTGGAAACATCGTGAGAAACGTTGAACGTCACGACGACGTAGAGATACTTACAGTGACGCGTCAGACTGGTGGTCAGAATCTGCTTGTTAGCGTCCACGTATTCGACGGAGCTGAAAGCAGAAAGGGTCGACGCTTTAAAAGCCATCATCATTTTTTTATCCAAATAAGAACGTTTAGGATGTTGTATCGAATCTTCTAACGCATTAGTGTAATCATCAGTGTTCAAAAAATATATTGAGACAGAAAAGTAATAATGATAATGAGAATCATAATGTGGTATTTTAATGATAGAATACACTCAAGCTAATCTCATAAACGATATCGAATATCATATTTCTTGAAACGATTCTACGAAAATTGTCATATCTTTCCAGGATAGATAGTAATAAAACCTTGAGGAACGAACATAAATGCGTTTGCATTATGTAGAAGAGAAGAGAAGAAGAAAGGAGAGGAGAGAAGAGACGAGAAGAGAAGAGGAGAGAAGAGAAGAGAAGAGAAGAGAAGAGGAGAGAAGAGAAGTGAAGAGAAGAGGAAAGCTCGTAGAGATTCAAGAGAGAGAGAGAGAGAGAGAGAGAGAGAGAGAGAGAGAGAGAGACGATGGACGATCGACGAAATAATTCGGTCGTGGCGATGTAGTAACGTCCGATGCCGGAAACGCTTCGTGCCTCGAGACCAACATCCTCTCGCTGCGGTTTCCGCAACCTCCGTAGGGTCATTAGCCAACCATTCATTATGCAACTGCGAGGCAGTATTGCGTCAATATGGGGGCGGTAGATTGTTGGCCCAATCGATAACAATGCGCCGTGTTTGCCGCTCGGATAATCAACAGACGCAGCTTCTGCTACCTCTCTCTCTATATATATATATATATCTCACACACTCTCTCTCTCTCTCTCTCTCTCTCTCTCTCTCTCTCTCTCTCTCTGTTACCTTCGAAGACCAAGCAAGTGGGAATTACAGTCTGCTTCGCTCGAAACGATATTGCGTCCCGGAAGTGTTGCCGTTAGGTTCCCCACACTCGCGTCCTCCTTCCTTTACCAACGAGACTTTCTCTCTACAGTAACAGTAGCAAGCTCCCTATCGCGTTGCTTCCCGCTCGTTCGAGCGACCGTATCCAGCCGGAAAAGAACGCTTCGGAGGCACTTTCGTTAACCGATTCGCGGTACCGATCCCGGAAATCCACGCGTATTTCCGCAAACTCGAGCTTTCGCGTAAATCGCTGTGAGAAACGTAGCTCCTGTATCCAGTATCTCTCTCT